>NC_056429.1:49733641-50033641 GCF_018296145.1 Oncorhynchus tshawytscha | reverse complement strand
ATGGCGACATGTCACTCGGGCAGGTAGGGCAGTGCAACATTTTTAGCAAAAAATAAAACAACTAACAAAATTGGGTTGCCTGTTTTGAATGTTATTTTGGCATTAATACGTTTCACATATCAGTTTGCATACCATTTTTAAATATATTTTTTTATTTCACCTTTATTTAACCAGGTAGGCCAGTTGAGAACAAGTTCTCATTTACAACTGCGACCTGGCCAAGATAAAGCAAAGCAGTGCGACACAAACAGCAACACAGAGTTACACATGGAATTAACAAACATACAGCCATTCACACAATAGAAAAGTCTATATACAGTGTGTGCAAATTAGGTTAGATAAGGGAGGTAAGGCAATAAATAGGCCATAGTGGCAAAATAATTACAATTTAGCAATTAAACACTGGAGTGATAGATGTGCAGAAGATGAATGTGCAAGTAAATATACTGGGGTGCAAAGGAACAAAAAATAAATAACAGTATGGGGATGAGGTAGTTTGATGGGCTATTTGCAGTGATCTATGAGCTGCTCTGACAGTTGGTGCTTAGAGTTAGAGAGGGAGATATGAGTCTCCAGCTTCAGTGATTTTTGCAATTCGTTCCAGTCATTGGTAGCAGAAAACTGGAAGAGAAGGCGGCCTAAGGAGGAATTGGCATTGGGGGTGACAAGTTAAATATAACTGCTGGAGCACGTGCTACGGTTGGGTGCTGCTATGGTGACCAGTGAGCTGAGATAAGGTGGGGCTTTACCTAGCAAAGACTTATAGATGACCTGGAGCCAGTGGGTTTGGCGACGAATATGAAGCGAGGGCCAGCCAACAAGAGCATATAGGTCGCAGTGGTGGGTAGTATATGGGGCTTTGGTGACAAATGGATGGCACTGTGATAGACTGCATCCAATTTGCTGAGTAGAGTGTTGGAGGCTATTTTGTAAATGACATCGCGGAAGTCAAGGATCGGTAGGATAGTCAGCTTTACGAGGGTATGTTTGGCAGCATGAGTGAAGGATGCTTTGTTGAGAAATAGGAAGCCGATTCTAGATGTAATTTTGGATTGGAGATGCTTATGTGAGTCTGGAAGGAGAGTTGACAATCTAACCAGACACTTAGGTATTTGTAGTTGTCCACATATTCTTAGTCAGAACCGTCCAGAGTAGTGATGCTAGACTGGAGGGAAGGTGCGGGCAGCGATCGGTTGAAGAGCATGCATTTAGTTTTAAATGCATTTAAGAGCAGTTGGAGGCCACGGAAGGAGAGTTGTATGGCATTGAAGCTCGTCTGGAGGTTAGTTAACACAGTGTCCAAAGAAAGGCCAGAACTATACAGAATGGTGTCATCTGCGTAGAGGTGGATCAGAAAATCACCAGCAGCAAGAGCGACATCATTGATGTATACAGAGAAAAGCGTCGGCCCGAGAATTGAACCCTGTGGCACCCCCATAGAGACTGCCAGAGGTCCGGACAACAGGTCCTCCGATGTGACACACTAAACTCACTGAGAAGTAGTTGGTGAACCAGCCGAGGCAGTCATTTGAGAAACCAAGGCTGTTGAATCTGTCAATAAGAATGTGGTGATTGACAGAGTCGAAAGCCTTGGCCAGGTCGATGAATACAGCTGCACAGTATTGTCTTTTATCGATGGCGGTTATGATATCGTTTAGGACCTTGAGCGTGGCTGAGGTGCACCCATGACCAGCTCGGAAAATAGATTTCATAGCAGAGAAGGTACGGTGGGATTCGAAATGCTCGGTGATCTGTTTGTTAACTTGGCTTTGAAGAACTTGTGGGGCGGCAGCGTAGCATAGTGGTTAGAGCGTGGGGCGGCAGCGTAGCTGTTAAAGGAATTTAACAGTTCCTATATGTGTTCATTAACCAATTCAATTTAAATTTAAATGTCTGTTTCTAAAAATTTGTAAGATCCTTATTTCCATAAAATGGACAGAGACCAGTCTACCAAAATTAGCCAATAGTATTTATTCTCAAGAGCACTGGTCATACAATGTACATTGGTTTATATACCTCACATTTCATCATAAATGTCTCTCCTCCTCTCAGATACAATGGCAATATAGTTCACAAGCCTTCCCACATTGTCTGCCAACTGTTAAAAAATCTAGAGCCCAAGGTCTCTCCCCTCCCTGGGTAGGGACAGAATGTCCTGTAAGGAACACAGTATTCCAGCCGGTCTGACGATAGCTGAAGACAAAGACGCCTGACTGCTACGCCATTTTGGATAAGAAGATCCACTTAAAAAAATATATATATTATAATAATTGAGTTAATAAAGCCTCCATACAAACATGGTCTCTTTTTTGCTTTCTTGAGTAAGGCAGCTCCAAAATGAAGGGGTTTCAGCCTAGCTCAGTGCTTTCTATGGTGGGGCAGCCAGCGGAAAATACAGAGCAAAGGGGTCGGTAATGTTCTCTTGTTGCGCCGTGATTGGATCAGTGTTCTGTCACTCATGGGGACACTACATCACTGCCAAATCTAAGGGTAGCACTCGAAAATTCAAGCCCCTTGGGTGCTACCATAGAGTTTCATTAGAAGTGCCCATCCAAGAAGGCTAAAAATCATTGGCCATAGATAGAATCATGTCAAATGAAGTTATATCTACAGTAGCTTTGATTGGATTGATCATGTCAACATCATACTTTCAAAAACTTAGCTAGCAGTCATCATCATGAATTAAGTCGACAATCTACTGGCAAATCTTTTTCAATCCTTGTCATAAGAAGATAAATAATGAAGATAAATAGATTAAAGATTATAGATTAAACATATCGGTGCTCATCGGCAATTGGACTTGAACATTACACAAAAAGTTGGAAATCGCAAATTCAACAATGAGTGGTTTGGAAGGAATCAATGGCTAACTGCAAGCATTACAAAGCATTCACTAGCCTGCTATTCAGTGGGGTGGGTGTGTGGTCCCATTTCTCAGTTTAAGGTTATTTTTTCCAAGTTTAAAATTATAAACAGTCAACATTAGCCATGCTGTCAATCCAGCATGATTTATGTCACGCTCAAAACAACTGTTAACTCAGAACTAGGAAATCTGAGTTCAAGACGAGACTGGGAGCTCCGACTGGGAAAATACGCTTTAAACGGTCATCCAACTCGGAATTGTAAATCGGGAACTCAGCATCTTTCTAGAGCTACGACCTGAAGATCACTGACATCCTCATAATTTGAGCTAGTTTTTTTCTGAGTTCCTAGTTGTCTTGAAAGCACCATGAATCCAGAGAATGACAGATTTTGATGACAAAGTTTGATGACAAAATCTGCCCACGAAGGGCCGCCGCGCCACCTTCCTGTTCAAGTGAGCACAGGACAACAAGGTGAGTCCAAAAATGTCCTGTGTGCTGCTGCATAAATTATGTAATATGCCAGGGAGATATGTATACTGTAGTTAAGAAAGTAATACTAAGTGTATGTTGTGTAGTAAAATGTTAGTAGCCCATGTTCCTCACCCTAACCATTTGGCTTATTTTCCATACTGTTCTGGCTTGGTGGTGCACATGTAGCCTATAACGTGTTTTAGAGAAATTGAATCATCAAATATTGTAAGAGCTTTCATTTTCTGCTTATATGCCCCCTTTATTTATGCTACAGTTCCCACTTGGTGTACAGGAAGAACACTGTAAGAACGGCCCATGTTCTGAGTTCTGTCGCTGTACATTTCAAAAGTGCTGAACAAATAGTTATATTGACATATCCGTCCTAGCTCGCCCATAAATGTCTTAATCGAAACTACAGATTATCTTTTATCCGCTTATTGTTCCCTTATGCCATAGTTTGTCTATCTCACTTGTCAGTAGAAATCACATTTGGTTTCTAGTGGCAGTAAATGAGGCTAAATTAACTGTTTCACTGCCAGACAAGGCTTCGCTGATAGCCAGGTGCAGCAGTGGTAATGTGTTGGGACTGCTGTTGGGACTCAGCTGTTGGGACAGCTTTATGTAGGCCCTAACAGTTTGTCGGCACCGTTTGTCACCGTTATAGTGCAATTAATGTATTGTTTAGTGTTGTATTGCGTAATGTCTTTGCTGGCATACATCCCCAAAATGTGTTGGTTTGCCCCACCAAGATTTACATGCTAAAATTGGCACTGGTCTATTATAAAACGTTTTTAAAAATACCATCTATAAACTGGGCATCTGTTTACTTGCCTTCCTCACCCTTGTTTAATTGGCCAAGTCATAATTTCGTTACTTTGACAGACTCAACGGTCCACTGACAATCAAGTCACGGCTGGTATCAGATTTGAAGGTAAGACACAGATGCAGACTGTGTCGGAGTAACCATGTTTATTGGCAACAGGGCAGGCAAACAACCGGTCATGGCAGGCAGGGGTCGATAACCAGAGTAGTAGGGGAAAGGTACAGGACGGCACGCAGGCTCAGGGTCGGGTCAGGCAGAGGTCGGTAAATCCAGAGGTGGGGCAAAGGTACATGATGGCAGGCAGGCTCAGGGGCAGGCAGAGGTCGGTAATCCAGAGGTGGGGCAAAGGTACATGACGGCAGGGAGAATCAGGATCTGAGATGAAAAACGCTGATTGACTTGACAAACAAGACGAACTGGCAACAGAAGTAAGTACACAGGGGATAATGGGGAAGATGGGCGACACCTGGAGGGGGGTGGAAAGAATCACAAAGACAGGTGAAACAGATCAGGAGGTGACAGCTGGAAATAACTGTTTCAGGTCACTAGCAGTAAGCGAAAGGGATTTCATTATTGGCAGGCAGACTTTTACGCCGTACCTGTACAACCTTGCAATTGCCAATAAACAATGTTGTGGCAAGATCGCTGCCACACGCAATGGGCACATTAAAAGGTCAGTGTGTGTGTGTGTGTGTGTGTGTGTGTGTGTGCGTGCGTGCGTGTGTGTGTGTGAAAAATACATTGAATCGGTTATTTTACGCAAGTAAAATATATCGACATATCTGTCAAATCTAATAAGTAGTCTGTTTTAAGTAGTTAACATAGAATTAATTATTATATGAATGTGCTCTGCAAATAAATCCTACAAGGCACACCTCGCCTAGGCACATCATTTGTAAAAATTGAAAGTAAAATCACAGAATAGCCAAACGTGCATGACGCACACATTCATAAAAGGAAAACTATCCATTTGACAGTAATCACCAATTGTACAATTATGTAGTAGGTTACAAAACCTACTACATTTGTGAAAAAATGAAGGTCAGACCCACCTTCTTTGCTGACATTCGTTGATTTGGTGCCAGGTATATCTTAATATGGAGGACATGAGTTGTGTGTGCTTGTGGACGTGCAGTTTGACTCATAACTATTACATGCGTTCTGTTAGAAGTAACATTCAATTATTGTTCAGATAAAGAACAAAATGCCAATCATCTGAATGTCAAGTAGTTTGTAAAGTCACAGGTGTCACCCTAGTGACAGTCTCCTTTCAGGAATTCCAACTGATGAGGAACAGGCCACTGGACTTGAGCGACGTGCCTTGCAGACACTGAAGAACGGAAAGGTAATATCTAAATAATACCATACATTTTGTTTCAACCTATTGTGATATTTCATTCAATTCAAATAAGATTGATTTGAAGTCCTTTTTATGAAGAAAAAAAACTGAAGGATCCTTAGAGGATTCTGAAACCCAAGGAGCATACTGGAACCAAATAAGACTCACACTATCCCAGGCATTAGTGACAAACGGCTGGTAGGCTGTCTGTGTACGTACCATACTGTCATGCTTTACATCTAAATGAAATTTTGTTCAAAAAAGTTTGTTCGTCATGAGCTGCCCCACTGAAACAGCCACGAAGCTCATTGACACAAAGTTCCTTGCTATTTAGCAAGTTAGCTGACGAGCTAACATTAGCCAGCTAGGTTGTGTTATGACATGAGAATGAATTTGTAATTCGTGTTGTTTAATGTTTTAGGGACTCCTGAGAACCAATGAACCAGGCTGTGGTCTTGTGAAACAGTGGATGAAAATAATCTAAAGCATTTACTGCAAATTGAATGTACAATTGTGTAAGCTTGCCTTGCTTATATTTGCCATGCAATACAGCTGAAATAACATAGCTAGAAAACTATTTATTTGCTTATTGTGTAGTGGAGGATCAAAATAACTGTACGCCTATGGATGTGTAGCTAGCTACAGTATGTAGTCGGTCTGTGTATGGACCCTAAAACTGTTGGTATGAATATTAGTTCAGAACCTATCTATGAACCTCAGCTATGATAGTTATTGTATCGACTTCAAGTCTGAATGGCATTAATGAAGCCTATGGATTGAGTAGAATACAATAACTTTATTGTGCCAAGGATACAAGTCCTATATACAGTGGGGCAAAAAAGTATTTAGTCAGCCACCAATTGTGCAAGTTCTCCCACTTAAAAAGATGAGCGAGGCCTGTAATTTTCAATTATGACAACTATGAACTATGAACTATGACAGATAAAATTAGAATTTTTTTTCTCCAGAAAATCACATTGTAGGATTTTTAACTAATTTATTGGTAAATGATGGTGGAAAACAAGTATTTGGTCAATAACAAAAGGTTCTCAATACTTTATATACCCTTTGTATACCCTTTGTTGGCAATGACAGAGGTCAAACGTTTTCTGTAAGTCTTCACAAGGTTTTCACACACTGTTGCTGGTATTTTGGCCCATTCCTCCATGCAGATCTCCTCTAGAGCAGTGATGTTTTGGGGCTGTTGCTGGGCAACACGGACTTTCAACTCCCTCCAAAGATTTTCTATGAGGTTGAGATCTGGAGACTGGCTAGGCCACTCCAGGACCTTGAAATGCTTCTTACGAAGCCACTCCTTCGTTGCCCGGGCGGTGTGTTTGGGATCATTGTCATGCTGAAAGACCCAGCCACGTTTCATCTTCAATGCCCTTGCTGATGGAAGGAGGTTTTCACTCAAAATCTCATGATACATGGCCCCATTCATTCTTTCCTTTACACGGATCAGTCGTCCTGGTCTCTTTGCAGAAAAACAGCCCCAAAGCATGTTGTTCCACCACCATGCTTCACAGTAGGTATGGTGTTCTTTGGACGCAACTCAGCATTCTTTGTCCTCCAAACACGACGAGTTGAGTTTTTACCAAAAAGTTAAATTTTGGTTTCATCTGACCATATGACATTCTCCCAATCTTCTTCTGATCATCCAAATGCTCTCTAGCAAACTTCAGACTGGCCTGGACATGTACTGGCTTAAGCAGGGGGACACGTCTGGCACTGCAGGATTTGAGTCCCTGGCGGCGTAGTGTGTTACTGATGGTAGGTTTTGTTACTCTGGTCCCAGCTCTCTGCAGGTCATTCACTAGGTCCCCCCGTGTGGTTCTGGGATTTTTGCTCACCATTCTTGTGATCATTTTGACCCCACGGGGTGAGATCTTGCGTGGAGCCCCAGATCGAGTGAGATTATCAGTGGTCTTGTATGTCTTCCATTTCCTAATAATTTCTCCCACAGTTGATTTCTTCAAACTAAGCTGCTTACCTATTGCAGATTCAGTCTTCCCAGCCTGGTGCAGGTCTACAATTTTGTTCCTGGTGTCCTTTGACAGCTCTTTGGTCTTGGCCATAGTGGAGTTTGGAGTGTGACTGTTTGAGGTTGTGGACAGGTGGACAGTCTTTTATACTGATAACAAGTTCAAACAGGTGCCATTAATACAGGTAACGAGTGGAGGACAGAGGAGCCTCTTAGAGAAGTTACAGGTCTGTGAGAGCCAGAAATCTTGCTTGTTTGTAGGTGACCAAATCCTTATTTTCCACCATAATTTGCAAATAAATTCATAAAAAATCCTACAATGTGATTTTCTGGATTTTTTTCTCTCATTTTGTCTGTCATAGTTGAAGTGTACCTATGATGAAAATGATGATGGAGTCTAGGTGAGTCTGATGACGCACAGGTGCGGGTAACGATGGTGACAGATGGTGACAGGATGGACATCAGAAATAGATGGGAGAGGTTGAGGGTAGAAGAAGGATAGGAGTAAAAACAAACAAAATAAGGGTGTTTTCTTTATAATGTATTTTCTACATTGTAGAATAGTAGTGAAGACATCAAAACTATGAAATAACACATTTGGAATCATATAGCAACCAAAAACGTGTTAAACAAATGAAAATATATTGTAAATTTGAGATTCTTCAAATAGCCACTCTTTGCTTTGCACACTCTTGGCATTCTCTCAACCAACTTCACCTGGAATGTTTTCAAAAAGTCTTGAAGGAGTTCCCATATATGCTGAGCACTTGTTGGCTGCTTTTCCTACACTCTGCGGTCCGCCTCATCCCAAACCATCTCAATTTGGTTGAGGTTGAGGGATTGTGGAGGCTAGGTCATCTGACGCAGCACTCCATCACTCTCCTTCTTGGTGAAATAGCCCTTACACAGCCTGAAGGTATGTTGGGTAATTGTCCTGTTGAAAAACAAATGATAGTCCCACTAAGCCCAAACCAGATGGGATGGCCTATCGCTGCGGAATGCTGTGGTAGCCATGCTGGTTAAGCGTGAATTGAATTCTAAATAATCAGAGACATTGTCACCAGCAATGCAACCCCATACCAAAACACCTCCTCCTCCATGCTTTACGGTGGGAAATACACATGCGGAGATCATCCGTTCACCCACACCACGTCTCACAAAGACACGGCAGTTGGAATCAAAAATGTTCCATTTGAACTCCAGACCAAAGGACAAGTTTCCACCGGTCTAATGTCCATTGCTCGTGTTTCTTGGCTCAAATAAGTCTCTTCTTCTTATTGGTGTCCTTAGTCGTGGTTTCTTTGCAGCAATACAACCACGAAAGCTTGATTCACCCAGTCTCCATTGAACAGTTGATGTTGAGATGTTTCTGTTACTTGAACTCTGTGAAGCATTTACTTGGGCTGCAATTTCTGAGGCTGGTAACTCTAATGAACGTATCCTCTGCAGCAGAGGTAACTCTGGGTCTTCCATTCCTGTGGCAGTCCTCATGAGAGCTAGTTTCATCATAGCGCTTGATTGGTTTTGCGACTGCACTTGAAGAAACTTTCAAAGTTCTTGAAATGTTCCGTATTGACTTACCTTCATGTCTTAAAGTAATGATGGACTGTTGTTTCTCTTTGCTTATTTGAGCTGTTCTTGCCATAATATGGAATTGGTATTTTACCACATAGGGCTATCTTCTGTATATAGCCCCCCTACCTTGTCACAACATAACTGCTTGGCTAAAACGCATTAAGAAGGAAACAAACTCCCAAAAAATACTTTTAACACAGCACACCTGTTAATTGAAATGCATTCTAGATGACTACCTCATGAAGCTTGTTGAGAGAATGCCAAGACTGTGCAAAGCTGTCATCAAGGCAAAGGGCAGCTATTTGAAGTATAAAATATAAAATATATTTGGATTAGCTTAAGCTGTCATCAAGGCAAAGGGTGGCTATTTGAAGTATAAAATATAAAATATATTTGGATTTGTTTAACACTTTTTTGGTTACTACATGATTCCGTATGTGTTATTTCTTAGTTTTGATGTCTTCACTATTATTCACAATATAGAAAATAAGAAAAATAAAGAAAAACCCTTGAATGAGTAGGTGTTCTAAAACTTTTGACCGGTAGTGTGTATATATATGTGTGTATGTGTGTGTGTGTGTGTATTTGAAAAAAATATATGGGGTATTGGAAGTGATGTAGACAATTACATTGATGGAA
Organism: Oncorhynchus tshawytscha; assembly: GCF_018296145.1. Taxonomy (NCBI): domain Eukaryota; kingdom Metazoa; phylum Chordata; class Actinopteri; order Salmoniformes; family Salmonidae; genus Oncorhynchus; species Oncorhynchus tshawytscha. Next base: position 50,023,946 of record NC_056429.1, on the reverse strand, counting down.
ACTACAATCTATCTGCAATATTAAAGCTGATCTACTCCCCCCCCAAAAAAAAACTGTAAAAAAAAAAAAACTCTTAGAGCTGGGTGATATGGACAAAAATCCATATCAAGATAAATATACTTTTTTTGCATTAACGATAAATTAGAGATAAATTACGATAAATAGTTGTTTGGGGAGGTGCTAGAGCTGGGAGATATGGACAAAAAGTAATTGTCATAAATGTAACTATTTTGCTCAATAAATTCAATAATTTATTTTTATGGGCAGTTACTTAAGGCTACCTTAGCGCCAGAGCTCTAGATCCGAAAAAAATGTATTGCCAAGTAAATAAAAAAACTGAGATGGTAGCCTGATTCAAAATGTAAGCTATTTTATCTAACATGTCCCCCCCTAAGGTGTTGTGACATGACTAGCATTAATGTGATGACATGCTATTTATCGAATAATTACCTAACATTGAATTATTACCCGATTTTAAATGAATCATGTAACAATTAACTCATTAGGACTCTGGGGCACCACGGAAAAGTTTATTTAATGAGTTACAATTTCCCGAATTAACTTAAGAATATAGATATCATAACAGTCGTCAATTAATAATTTCCTTATATTAGTCTCATTCTGAATGTCGCATAATCTGTAAATCTGCACAAACTCGAATCTCACTGATCATTCCGTACCACACACATTGATTTAATGATTTACTAACAAGCTAAATGATAACATAAGATACACATACACGGTATTGGTTATTGATTAGAAACTTAATACGATGACAACAGGTCCCTAGCGGACCAACACAATATGACACATGTTACACAAGATGAAACTGGTATACTTTTTTTAATCACAATTTTCTTTAACCAATTACGGTCTTTAATGCAGGTCTGACCGACAAGTTCCTTACTTTTTCCCCCTTCCACTTTTCTCTTCCATTTTTGTGGTAATTATGCAATTAGTTGGTTGTAATTTTGGGTAGAGCAGACACTTCCATATGTTTTTGTTAGCTGCACGTGTGACATAACTCCACCAGCCCTTTAAATTATATCATTTACAAAGATTATACCTTTTTTAAATATTCTTAAAAAATAATGGTATATTATCAATTTGAATATTTGAGTTGAACAACAATATTTGTTATATTATTTGTTCTGTATTTTCTGGTGGATTAAATTGAAATTGCAACCAACTTTCTATGGCTTGTTTAAGTGATATTTGGGAGACGACTTCCTTTTCAAATAACTGAAAGTGAGCGGTTGTAATCGGAACAAAGGGAAAATGGCCATTCTTGAACAAATTTGGTAGAGAACCAGTTTGGTAGAGAACCAGTTCGAATTTGATGCACCCATCCCGTTAGCGGGATCATTTTCGTCAACATCCACTGAATTGCAGAGCGCCAAATTCAAATTAAATTACTAATAATATTTAATTTTCATGAAATCACAAGTGCAATATAGCAAAACACAGTTTAGCTTGTTGTTAATCCACCTGGCGTGTCAGATTTCAAAAAAGCTTTTCGGCGAAAGCATACCAAGCGTTAATGTAAGGACATCTCTCTCAGCAGACAAAACATTACAAACAGCTAGCAGCCAAGTAGATTGGTCACGAAAGTCAGAAAAGCAATCAAATGAATCGCTTACCTTTGATGATCTTCGGATGTTTGCAGTCACGAGACTCCCAGTTACACAATAAATGTTCCTTTTGTTCCATAAAGATTATTTTTATATCCAAAATACCTCCATTTGATTGGCACGTTTTGTTAAGAAATCCACAGGCTCAAGCGGTCACAACGGGGCAGACGAAAATTCCAAATAGTATCTGTAAAGTTCGTAGAAACATGTCAAACGTTTTTTATAATCAATCCTCAAAATGATGTGGATATATTGAAGCAACATCTCAAGACATCTGTCAGGAAGATAAAGCTTGGTCACAAATGGGTCTTCCAAATGGACATGGACCCCAAGCATACTTCAAAAGGGGGGGTATTATTATTATTATTATTATTATTTACTATTATCATTATTATTGTTGTTATCATAACTATCAAACTTAACAACCTACTCTTTCTTATCTTACAGTAGATTGCAATGGAAGCACAGTGTGATTTCACTGAGGTGTGTATAAATTCTTAAATTCTCATCACCAGTGGACATAAGTTTTTTTGGGATCCACATCCGATTGTGTGATTTTCTTTTTCAATGGAAAACATGCAGCAAATTAGGCGATGGTGGTGCCTAGTTCTCCTGCAGAACTTTCCAATGCCGTAAGTCTTGAACAATATAAAAACGTTTGCATCCTTGCCAGACTGACCTGAATATATTTTCATATTGAATGTACTGTATGTCTTTCACTAACTAAGTTCTGAAGTAGAGAGATGGAAAGATTGAAAAAGGTGGCGGAAACAAAACACACTACAGGTAGGAGGTGTCATATGATGAGTGGTATAGTCTTAAACCAATGTTTAAAGACCCCCCCCTTCCTCTCCAATATATTTCAGGATGATGTAGAAGACGTCCCCCAAGAAGTCACAGCATGTCACATCAGCATCCAGCTCTGCAGGATCAGGTACTATATAGGCTATTTGCTAAAGTAAGGTGCATTCTTGTACACATATCCCTAGAGGTTTCTTTACATTACTTAATGACCACAATCTGTTTTCTTTCTAGACAATAGAAATCTGTGAACTGGGTATGTAGTCTACTGTGTGTAATACTGAAGGCTTGATTGCATGGCAAGATATAATAGTTGTGATGACTTGTCGAGTAGTTATAGATATCACTGAAAACCCCTATAGCAATAGTGGCTTTTGTTTGCATGGTGGTATTGTGAAAGTGGGGTGTAATTTGTCTTGATCACCCAATGAGGCCTACTCTTAATATTTATTCTTCCTTTTTCTTCAAGGATGCAGACGTTCGTCTAAGGGACACCCTAGAAGCAGCAAGGTGGTGCGAACACCAAACATTTAAAGGCACCATTTCCCTCCTTAGAGTAATTGGGATGGACAGGGAAGACCATATTACAACCCTTAAAGAACTTTGTATGATGGCCTGGATGAAGAGGAAAATATTATCCTCAAGGAACCATTCATGTTCTCGTTCCAGTTACAAGGAGAGATGTTCTATGTTGAGGCAGTTGACTACAAGAAAATTACTGTCTCTGCCTCTTTTGAGGAGCAAGAGTGAAGCCATTTTTGAGGAGTGGTCAAACCTTGTTTTTGTCTGCTGTGTTATTTGTTTCAATTGTTTAATTGTGTTATTTTGTTTAGTAAAGATGATGTAGAAGTCACCCGAGTCTCTGATCTCTTTACTGGAGCTGATATAGCATTCAGCTTGTCAGTATGTCTATATGGTATAGTCAGTCTGTCTCCATTCTCATGAGGAAAGTAAATAGCATTATAGATCAGGATAGGTAGTAACTGTATATATGCTCAATGAAATGATATAATTACAAACTTATAACATTTATCAACACAATTTTAACAGTACATAGCACGTCTGTTGTTCACTGCAACAATATCATCAGCTTGTCTCAAATATAGCATGAAGCTAAAAGTGTTTACAACACATGCGCTGGTACCACTTTATATAATATTTCTTACAATCTTCAAAATTGAAATACGTTTGTATTCAATGTGTGCCTTGCGCAAACGTGTGTGTTCGTATTCAGTGTGACTGTCAAACCACAGAGGGACAAAAAACACCGGTGGGCAGGGTCAAACGTTTGACTCCACCCACATTTATCCCGGCCCCGAACTGCAGTCAGGGGTACTTGAACGTTGCCACGAGAAGTCTGACATGTTTTTCTTGTATTAGTTAAATGTCGGTGACCAGATTTGCTCGGAAGGTGTAAATTGTAGGTAGTTATTGAGACCAGACAACTGCTAGCACAACAAGCGTTCACAGAAGGAAAACTCAGACATTTCTGTGTTGTTGAGTTATTGGAAGCAGCACGTGTATAACTACTAGCAAGTCGGACATTTCCGAGTTTTCTAGTTTCTACTAGCGCATGAATGCGGCAGAAGTTGCACCAGAGATATTTTTGAGGAGACGGGAAACCCAATTGCGCACATTGAATGTTGCCCATTCATCGTCAATGGGCCGCAGGGTGCATTCTGGGTGAATATCTGGGTGTGAAATGTTCAGTTGGCGCTGCTCCAAAACCCAACATTAGAATGGATTTGGTCAACAAGAAGTACATTGCAAATATTTTCCGAGATGTGAAATAATTAACTTGTTCTCTGTAGTATTGTATAAGCTTTGGAATCGTGACATTACATACTATCGAAGAAAATAGGCAGGTTTTCTCGACTCCTAAGAAGGGATTTCATGACGATAGTTTTGCAAATGCATGACGCATATTTGACAACGTGAACGCGATTGGTCGACAGTCTTTTTGGTGATGCGTTATACGTTCCTCCATTCGTTGCCCAATGGGATTGTCTCCTCTGATATATCCTCCTTTCTGTAATATCTCTCGTTGCGCCTTGACACCGATCCATTAGACTGATCTAAGGTCCGTTTTGTGTTTCCCTCCTAACAATAACCTATTGAGGACAAACTGAGGATATTACATCTGCGCCGAATACTGTATCAACGTCTACCCCAAGCACTATGAGTGGTATGGTGATGAAGGGTGTAGGCACAGACTACACAGTCAAAATAATAAAAACTAAATAGACAATTAAACCTGCACACACTCATTTAAATATGATTTCATGTAGTCGAAATGTAATGTTTTTAATGTCGTTTTAATGTAAGCTACATTCCTCTCTCTGATTTGAGACAGCATTAAATGTGTGCATTTTAAATAGAAAATTGATCATTACAAAGCAATTAATTAGGGGTTTGGTTTAGTTGCACCTGAGACTTTATGGTTTTATAAGAATTCCTTGAGTAACTGCATACTTGGTTTTATAACGTTTCCAATGGGTCTATATATACATGGGTGTGCAGATTTCCCACAAAATAACAGTAGCCTAACCTTATGCACACATTGTTTCTAGGTGTAGCCTATTAAAAAAAATCAATAGCTATGTTGAGTGTATCATTAAATAACTCTGATTCAATCAGTTGACGTTTATTTACGTAATAGCCCAGCTCACTACGCATAACTAGAGCCTTTTGTGGTTTAACAATACGTAACAAATGCGGTTAAACCTGTATTACTGGTTATTTGTAGGAGTTTCACATTGCGAGAGTAGTCTGTTAAAGCGTAGGAGCAGGAAACTTCGCTTCTCTTAAGATAAGACCTCACACACCTCTCAGGAAGGATTTACAGAGAGAGACACATGTTGTACATATTAGGGGTAAGTTCAAACTTTTTATTTAAAAAAAACAAGGACCTTTTATTTGAGCTTCCATTTGTAGTTCATACTAGGTATTACCTATACTTTATTCTGGATTTGATAAGCAGTGCTAGACTATTGTGAAACCTGTATTTTTTCTTTAAGATCCTTCGTCATAACAAGACTTAGGCCCTTATGTGGGAAAATAAAAATTGACCTAATGTTTCTTTTCCATTAAACCTTTACAGATTACCATTGGCCTCATTTGCATCATTATATGCATTTCAAATGGCCTAAAAGAGGTGAGTACTCTTTATTTCCTACATCACAAGTTTCACTACCAATACCAAAACTAGAGGTATTGTATTTAAAACTCCTGTTAATGCCCTCACAAAATTATTAATTATCAAAGTATAATTTTCCATACTTGTTTCTTGAAACCTCCGGGGTACGCAAATCAAATGTTTCCTAAGAAGGAAGTGTAAACCAGAAAAGGATTCCTTATCAACCTCATCTTATCTCTAGATTTTCAGATTACACATTTTCAGTGTCTTCAAATTTTACTGTTAAGCCTTAACATTTCTATCTTTACATTTTCCTGTAATCATTGGGGGCTCATTTGACACATCTGTAAATCATTTATTGTGTATTACCATTTACCTTTATAATTCCTTGATTTACCACTGACTGAAAGTGCCCTGGTGTGTTTTTAAAAAATTGTCAGATTATGCAACACTTCGATATATTGTGTCACCCTGCTCAAATTGTTTGGAAATGGTTCCCTGTCTTGACAACAAAGAGATTCATATTTTGATAAATGACAGACAGAGCCACCTCCTTTTGAAATTTTAAAATTATTATTGTTGTCCTAATCACAGTTCACTAGTATTCATTCTAAAAGTCCATGTAACCTTTTTTTCTCACAGAGAAATGCTTTGATGCGCAGAAATAAAGGTGGAAATCCTCAAAATCCTGAACACAAGGAAGCCAACAAGAAAAAGGTGTGGAGTTGATGCAGGCCACGTATATTCTGATAACACACTTTAGATAATAAAACTGGTTCATATATTCTTTAATATCATCAATTGACATTAGTTTCTTCTGCAGTTAACTGAACAAGACTATCACTTGTTGGCCAAAGTCCTGTCAGTTGGATTGGTAGACGCAGACCCCAATTATCTTCAACACCTCAAGAACTACAGGGACCTGCGTGGTAGCACTTCCTGAAGGATCCACACACCAGGAAATGCACCAGGAAATGTACGGCACAGTTATTTCTGGAGCCAATCATATTTGGTAGTTGTCACAGTTGTCATTGGAGTGATGTGCTGCCCTTTTATTTTATTTGTTGATTGATGAATAATGTAATGATTAGTTATAAAACTGCACATTTGATCTATTTGTCCCATGGCAAAATGCTGATTACATTTATTTTAAAAAGAACAACTATCTTCATGAAACATAAACAGCATAGGTTTAAGTCATTTCAATCTCTTTAAATACTTTTGGTAAAGTATCATATCACTGTTTTCCCACAATATCTTAGAGGCAGATTTGTTAGTTAGAAACAATGTCGTCAGAGGACAGTACATATCCCAAGACCCTGTGTGCAATATCTATTCATACACATACAGTATTTATTGAGGTATGTTGGGGAAATCGGAGTGACAACAATGCATCAGGCCCTGGTGGTTTGAAACAGGAACATGGGCTGAATTCACAAAAGGTTGGTGGCACCTTAATTGGGGAAGACGGGCTCCTGGTAATGGCTGGAGCGGAATAATTGGAATGATATCAAACACATGGTTTTTATTTTTTTTAACCTTTATTAAACCATTATTTAACTAGGCAAGTCAGTTAAGAACAAATTCTTATTTTCAATGACGGCCTAGGAACAGTGGGTTAACTGCCTGTTCAGGGGCAAAATGACAGATTTGTACCTTGTCAGCTCGGGGGATTGAACTTGCCTCCTTCTGGTTACTAGTCCAACACTCTAACCACTAGGCTACCCTGCCACCCCATTACTATATAACCCCTTTACTCCACTTCTGGTCACCATATTTGGTACACTACGGTTTGTTTGGCCACAAATGTGAAGGTTAAGGCCTTTACTGCTTTGTTCTTCGGAAGCACATGTGAGAAGGACATTGCCATCCGGAAATACTCATGCATTTTTTATTTCCCGAGTTGAGATTTTAATACTGCTGACAGTCTGAGGGTTGATCTTCCCATCGTATCCGCCTGAAAACCGCATATGGACTTTAAAGTCGAGCTCTGTAGCCCTACTCACCACTGTAGTCTTGGGGCTCAAAGCAAGTTTCCTTTGCTTTGCTTCTTGTCCTTGCTCATTTTCATAGCTACTGCGTTGGCTGCGAGATGATATTTTTTTACACTTGCTTCACACTCAGTGGCAACTTTAGCATGTAAATCTTGGTGGGGCAAACTAAAATAAAACATGTTTTTATGCATGTCAGCAAAGCCACTACACAGCACTAAACAATACATTAATTGCACTATAACTGATAAATGGTGCCCACAAAATGTTAGGGTCTACATAAAGCTGTCCCAACAGCAGAGTTCTCTTTTCAGCACCAGGTAGGCTTGTGGTTAGAGCGTTGGACTGGTAACAGAAAAGTTGCTAGATCAAATCCCTGAGGCGACAAGGTAAAAATTTGTCATTCTGCCCCTGAACAAGGCAGTTAACCCACTGTTACTAGGCCGTCATTGAAGGTAAGAATTTGTTCTTAACGGACTTGTGTCGCGGAAATTCAGTACGGAGAGAGACTTGGTCTTGGTCATTTCTTCAAACAATCTTTATTTGATATCTATTAATTATTGCAATAATGAGACCATCAGCCCACCAGTCTTGCCTGACTGTTAGGCTGAGAGCATTGCCTTTACAGACGATGCACAGTTTTTATATAGCTGATACCAAGATTGCTTAGTCAGTCACTTCTAACCTTCCCATAAGCCACCTTGGTTTTCTACACAGGATGGTCTTTTACTTCGTTTCCCAGATGCCAGGAAGATGAGACAATGAGGCATTGTTCTTAACTCTTCCAGGCTCTCTCTATCTTGAGTCACACACACCAGATCTTGTCTATAGAATGCTAGCTTTTATCACCAACACTATCACATGAGTTGGAGAGACGAAGCAGGTACCGTGAGTAACATTTAATACATAACGGACATATAACAAGACAAGCACAGCGTCAGCAAACAAACTAAGACAAAAGACAATCAATGCAGCAGCGGGAAATAGAGCTGGGGAACTGACAAATATAGGGGAGGAAATAAGTGAGTCCAGGTGAGTCAGATAACGCTGATGCGCGTGACGAGGGAAGGCAGGTGTGCGTGATGGATGGCAGGAGTGCGGATGCAGGGTAATCTGGCACCCTCAAGCGCCAGGGGAAGGGAAGAGCGGGAGCAGACGTGACAGTACCCCTCCCTCTTGGGACTCCACCCAGCGTCCCAGCTGGGCGAACCGGCCGAGATATGGGTGCTGGGCAAGTCGGTCGGTGCTTGAAAACCCGATAACCCGGCAGGAGCGCGAGAGCCTGGCGATCCGGCTGAGGCAAGACGACTGCCGATACCGCAGTAGAAGGGGAGCCCGATGATCCAGTGGAGTGTGACGTGGGATGGGAAGCCGCCAAGCCAGAAAACCTCTCGAGCCAGCCAGGGCGTGAGAAAGGGGAAGGGAATGCTGGCTTAGGCATCCCCGGTTCCATCGGCGGTAGGATCCAACCCGATGTCACCAAAACAAAAGACAAAAAGTCCTGGACCAGCCGGGCAAACAAGAACTGACGATCCAGCTGAGGCCCGACGTGGGATGGACGCCCTCCGAGCCAACTGGGGCAAGGAAACCTCTCGAGCCAGCTAGGGCGTGAAAGCCTGATGAGCTGGCTAGGCGACCAAGAGCCGCTGCCACCATTCCAACCGGAACGCCAGTACTCCCCGATGCTTCGTATGTGGCTGCTGCATTCTGTCACATGTATTGATGCTAGAGAGACGAAGCAGGTACGGGGAGTAACGAGACAGGCACAGCGTCAGCAAACAGAAACTAAGACAAAGACAATCAATGCAGCAGCAGGGAACAGAGCTGGGGAAATGTCAAATATAGGGGAGGAAATAAACAGTCCAATAACGCTGATGCGTGTGACGAGGGAAGGCAGGTGTGCGTGGTGGATGGCAGGAGTGCATGATGCAGGGTAATCTGGCGCCCTCCAGCGCCAGGGGAAGGGAAGAGTGGGAGCTGACGTGACAAACACAAGTCAATTGTGAGCTTCAAGCTATCTCTAGTAGAACCCATGTCCTCAACACCCAGACTGGCTGCAGGGTGCTAGAGTGGAGACCATACAACACTGCATTAGCAGGACAGAAATATATTACTGTTTGTTAAGTAAATAATTGTTACATAGACAACAAATAAGGTGAACACATAATTTTTCCCTCACACTTGCTTAGTTAAATAAAGGTAAAATATATTAAAACATTTTTATATAATAATAAAAATATATATTTTTCATTTACTGCCTTTAAAAAAAACATAGCTAAGATGGCTGACTTGCTTAATCAAATGTGGTTTCTTCTGACAATTGAGATGTACAAACGATGGCATAATGGAACGATGAGAGGATAAGAGGCAATCCACAATTTCAATTAAGACAATGTCTATTTGTTCAGCACTTTTGAAATGAACAGCGACAGAATTCAGAACATGGGCCATTCTTACAGTGTTCTCCCTGTACACCAAGTCAGAACTGTAGCATAAGTAAAGGGGGCATATACAGTGGGGCAAAAAAGTATTTAGTCAGCCACCAATTGTGCAAGTTCTCCCACTCTCATCTTTTTAAGTGGGAGAACTTGCACAATTGGTGGCTAACTAAATACTTTTTTGCCCCACTGTAAGCAGACAATGAAAGCTCTTACAATAATAAATTATGACATTTCTCTAAAACAGGCTATAGGCTACATGTGCACCACCAAGTCAGAACGGTAGGCTAAGTTATGAGGGGGAAAGGTACCAAATTATTAGGGTGAGGCACATTGTCTACTAACAGTTTACTACACAACATATACTTAGTATTACTTTCTTAGCTGCAGTATACATATCTCCATTACATACTACATCATTTATGCAGCAGTATACAACACATTTTTGGACTCACCATTGTGCTGTGCCCACTTGAACAGCAAGGTGGCGCAGCGGTTCTTCTTGAGAGAAAATTTTGTCATGGAACATTGTCAGCAAAGTCTGGGGTTCTCTGGATTTATGGTGCTTTCAAGACAACTGGGGACTACAAAAAAAACAAGGTCGTATCAAGACAAGGGAAGCAAAATAGTGATTGCTTTGCAGTTACCCACGTATTTCTTCCAAACCACTATTTGTTGAAGTTGTGATTTCCAACTTGTTGTGTCATTTTTATGTTCAATGGCCGATGAGCACCAATACGTTATACAGTATGTATAATTTCTCTTCATTTGACGAGGATTGAAAAGGATTTGCCAGTAGATTGTTGATGCGATTCATGATGATGACTCCTTGTCTAGCTTGATTGCTAAGATGTTTAAATTATGATGTCCAATCAAAGCTATGGTAGATATAATGTGATTTGACAATTTTATCTGTTGTGCATGACCTTGAGCCTTCTTGAATGGGCACTTCTAATGTAATTCTATAGTACCACACAAGGGTGCTTGAACTTTCTCGCTCTTCCTGTAGATTTTGCGATGACGTAGTGTCCCCATGAATGACAGAACACTGAGCCAATCACAGCACAACTAGAGATGACCAACCTCTACGCTCTTTATTTTCCGCTGGCTGCCCCTCCACCTCAGAAAGCACTGAGCTAGGCTGAAACACCTGCATTTTGGAGCTGCCTTAAGAAAGCAAAAAAGAGACATATTCGTATGTGGCTTTATTAACTCAATCATATTTTTTGCAAACTGATATGTGACACATATTAATTCCAAAATAAAATGCAAAACAGGCACTTTTTTTTAGCTAAACAGGTGGGGCTCACCCTGAATGATGTGTTGCCACTGTTAACAGTACTGTGGTTCCCACGACCACTCCCGGACCATCCGTATTGCTATGTCCTGACATATTTAACGAGGTTCTCCTCACTGTCCTCAAACTGCTCGCTTTCACCCCATTCACCATTCACGGCCCAGTCATTGCCCAGCCACCTTCAGACTTGAATTTGTGAAAAAAGACACCTGCAGATCACAGTTGGCTAATCCACAAGTTTGAAACACGCCGCCGTTCCAAAACTCAGCCTCCTCTTTTTTCAAGCCAGGCTAAAATCAACAACACATACATACATTTGTATCTGACTAATAAATGACCTTACTTACCAGACCAAGTATGCCAAGCCCAAGACTCCTAAAGGCCGCTACATACTTCGCGCAAACAGAGCGACCTCGTATAATTTGAGCCACACAAATGTATGTAGAACTAAGTGTGAAATCTACGCTCTGTCGCTGTGTTTGAGTAGTTTACTGAAGTGTGTAGGGTCACTAAGGCAGCTAAGCCATTTTTTGGTACATGACGTTGAAGCAATATCTCCCCAAGTAAGGTAGGCATAACAACGGTGTGCTACAAAAAAACATTGTAAATACATGTTACAATATGTACTGTTTTAACAGCCAACTTCCACATTCACAACTTTTACATTCACAATCATATGTCTGTAATTTAAATGTACTGACCATAGCATGGCTCATTCAGAGAGGAAAGAAGGCATTTACCTATTCTGGGTAGACAAGGTACCTGTCATAGGAAAAAATCATCCAGAAAAGCAGCACCACAAAATGAACATTTTGACAGACAGAATTAAAGAAAAATGGCAGTAAATCTAGTAGAATGAGATACTGTATTACTATCTCCCTATGATAAGGGAGATTCCACGTTGGTGGTACTGTATATCAAGTAACAATATTTCACATTATTTCAATCATGCCTTCTCACCATTCCTACAGGGAAGGCGAGGACAGAAAAGGTTAGGTATTTCCAATTGTAAAGACCCTTGGTTAAGTTTTTCCCTGTCTAAAGATCATTCACCACAAACATCCCAAATAACACCATCTGCAAAACTTAAATATTGCACACAGAAGTTTCTTGGTTGTTACATGTATCATGAATATACACGTACAGTAAATTATACAACAAAACTCATACAGCCTCACATGCCCTTGGATATACAGTTGAAGTCAGAAGTTTACATACACTTAGGTTGGAGTCATTAAAACTCGTTTTTCAACCACTCCACAAATTTCTTGTTTACAAACTATAGTTTCGTCAAGTCGGTTAGGACATTTACTTTGTGCATGACACAAGTAATTTTTCCAACAATTCTTAACAGACAGATAATTTCACTTGTAATTCACTGAATCACAATTCCAGTGGGTCAGAAATTTACATACACTAAGTTGACTGTGCCTTCAAACAGCTTGGAAAATGCCAGACAATTATGTCATAGCTTTAGAAGCTTCTGATAGGCTAATTGACATCATTTGAGCCAATTGGAGGTGTACCTGTGGATGTATTTCAAGGCCTATCTTCAAACTCATTGCCTCTTTGCTTGACACCATGGGAAAATCAAAAGAAATCAGCCAAGCCCTCAGAAAACAAATTGTAGACCTCCACAAGTCTGGTTCATCCTTGGGAACAATTTCCAAATGCCTGAAGGTACCACGTTCATCTGTACAAACAATAGTATGCAAGTATAAACACTATGGGATCACGCAGCCTTCATACCGCTCAGGAAGGAGACGCATTCTGTTTCCTAGAGATGAACGTACTTTGGTGCGAAAAGTGCAAATCAATCCCAGAACAACAGCAAATGACCTTGTGAAGATGCTGTAGGAAACAGGTACAAAAGTATCTATATCCACAGTAAAGCGAGTCCTATATCGACATAACCTGAAAGGTCGTTCAGCAAGGAAGAAGACACTGCTCCAAAACCGCCATAAAAAAAGCCAGACTACGGTTTGCAACTGCACATGGGATCAAAGATCGTACTTTTTGGATAAATATCCTATGGTCTGATGAAACAAAAATAGAACTGTTTCGCCATAATGACCATCGATATGTTTGGAGGAAAAAAAGGGGGAGGCTTGCAAGCCGAAGAAATTCATCCCAACCGTGAAGCACGGGGGTGGCAGCATCATGGTGTGGCGGTGCTTTGCTGCAGGAGGGAATTCACAAAATCGATGGCATCATGAGGCAGGAAAATCATGTAGATATATTGAAGCAACATCTCAAGACATCAGTCAGGAAGTTAAAGCTTGGTCGCAAATGGGTCTTCCAAATGGACAATAACCCCAAGCATACTTCCAAGGTTGTGGCAAAATGGCTTAAGGACGACAAAGTCAAGGTATTGGAGTGGCCATCACAAAGCCCTGACCTCAATCCCATAGAAGATGTGTGGGCAGAACTGAAAAAGCATGTGCGAGCAAGGAGGCCTACAAACCTAACTCAGTTACACCAACTCTGTCAGGAGTAATGGGCCAACATTCACCCAACTTATTGTGGGAAGCTTGTGGAAGGCTACCCAAAATGTTTGACCCAAGTTAAACAATTTAAAGGCAATGCTACCAAATACTAATTGAGTGTATGTAAACTTCTGACCCACTGGGAATGTGATAAAATAAATAAAAACTGAAATAAACAATTCTCTCTACTATTATTCAGACATTTCACATTCTTAAAATAAAGTGGTGATCCTAACTGACCTAAGACAGGGAATTGTTACTCTGATTAAATGTCAGACATTGTAAAAAACTGAGTTTAAATGTACTTGGCTAAGGTGTATGTGAACTTCCGACTTCAACTGTATATTCTGACTAGGTTGACAGGGTTGAACCTCTATACTGTATCTATTAAACCCTGTGCAGTTAAAGTAACTGTCCAGTGTTTCCAGATTTCTATGAAATATTACCTATAATTAATTACAATATGAGTGAAATAGTTTTCCTACCAAAACATGGAAATTAAGTATGTTAAAAAGCAGCGTTTCTGTGTTGGAATGGTGAGAAAATACCCCAAAAACAGAATGGTGTGGGCATATATAATTCACACAAGTAGACCGCTGACTGGCCAGCTCATCCTCTTCAATAGGATGACATCATCCTACAGTGCATTCAGAAAGTGTTCAGACCCCTAAACCTTTTGTTATGTTACAGCCTTATTCTAATCTGGAGTAAATCGTTTTTCCCCCTCATAATTTCTACGCACAATACACCATAGAGTGTAGTCTCCCAGTCTCTGCCACTGAAAAACATCCCCACAGCATGATGCTGCCACCACCATGCTTCACCGTGGGGATGGTATTGCCCAGCTGATGAGAAGTGACTGGTTTCCTCCAGACGTGACGCTTGGCATTTAGGCCAAAGAGTTCAATCTTGGTTTCATCAGACCAGAGAATCTTGTTTCTCATGGTCTGAGAGTCCTTTAGGTGCCTTTTGGCAAACTCCAAGTGGGCTGTCATGTGCCTTTTACTGAGGAGTGACTTCCAAGTAAACTCACCAGGTTGAGGAAAGTAAGGTCGTTCCATCATACTGAAACATCCCAGGTGGTAACTTCTCCCGATCCTAAGCAACCATGAACTTAATAAAGACAAAGGCATACCAGCTGAAAGCTGTGATATGGTAAACTATTGTCACTTTTGCAATCATGATGAACTATGATGAACCATGATGAACTAGGATAGATTTGACACTAGACTGATACCATTCTATAACAGAAATCCTAGCAAACACTAAGAGAAATAAACAAAACAAACACTGAATGTGGCATTGGCACAAACTGTACCAGAAAACTGAAGGTGCCGCTTTCCCATTTGATGTAGTATACAATGTTGCTAGAAAGAAAGAAGGGCATAATTAGCATAAAAAGTAGCATGAGTAATGGAAACATAATGTGTTATCATTATGTCTCTGGTATTTGCTAAGATACATAATAGGTTTACACAGCACATGTCTCTAATTAGTACAGAAATAGAAGATTCGCTCAGTGCTCTAGCTAATCAATTTGTTTCACTCTATGAGTTTTGTATAGGAAATAAATAATCTGTTTCTAAGAATTCAAGCAGATTTTTTGTTGCTGACCCAAATAAACTTGTCAGTTAGAGCGCTCGTGGATATAGCTGACCATGTACATTGCAAGTTCTTAGTTATTTATCAACAGTAGGCCTGCTACAATTCACAGTTCACAGATCCTAAAGGAACTCCAAAGGGAAACCTTTCATCCCCTCCTTGTAGATGGTGTCAAACCTTTCACTCTGGGTGATGGAAAACTGTTCCTGTGAAGCCACAAGAGGAATACAGGAGCCACTGTATCCGATTTGGCATTTGGGGTTTGTCGCATGTTACTGAAAATACTCTTTTCAACCAATCATGTTGAGTGTTTTGTTTTCATGTCTCTTGTTCAGAAAGTTAGACATTTTGACAATTACGCCTTTCATGTCCTGTTACGCAAGAAAGAGTACACAAAAAAAGTATTTTGTATCAAAATACAAACTCTTATTTTCTCTGGTATTGAACACTAATAATAACAAACGTTTTGAAAATGAATCGAACTGATCTATACCTTTTTCATTTCTTCATATGTGAGAAACAGTATGTCAAAGTTTTCCTTTTGGCTATACCAATCTTTAACATGATCAAACCAAGAACCACCAAAAAATGTTAAACAAAAATTAATCAAAGAATGTTACAAGCACAAATTAAGTATCGCATCGAAAACATTGCCCTACAAAAAATCCCACGGTATTACACTTCCATAAAATATGTACGCTATTGGGCAAACATACCCCCCTTTTCCCTCAAGAAATTCCTCCAGAAATGTGTTGAAGTCCTCTTTGTCCTCTAGTAGTCTATTTACATTGTGGAAGTGGTAAAATGAACATGCAACATCTTTTGGGTTCCTTCCGATGTAGACAACCTATAGGGGACACAATCATGTTAAAAGCAGTTGACTGCAAACAATGTGCCAGCTTCATTGCTACTTTGTCTTTAAAACATTATTGTAAGCAATGACCACACCTCAGACCCCCACAATCATCTTTATCTTACCTTCCCTCTCTTTCTTAGACCTGGAGGCAGTAGATTGGAGAGAAGGTGAGAGGCAAATAATCGGGGTGAGGGCATTGAGCCACAGTCCACTGTTTTCATCTCCACCTCAATCCATGGTACAATTTCCATGGTGTTTGTTTTTACCCTCGAATACATTAGGACGAAACAACAATGCTATAATGTACTGCATCCATCTTGTCCCTGTTGAATGTTATGCAATGTTTTTTTTCATACAAAATAATTGACAGAATACTCATTTTAACACTTGTAAAATACTCTATCCAAACAATAAGAACATGTTTTGGGGTTATATATGGATTAGGAGAGTGGGTGGATTTACCCGATTTGGGGTATGTAACAGCAAAAATGTCACTGTCCCAGATCTCAAAGTCCTTCAGAGTGTCTAGATAACATTCATAATGCAGATTTTTTATGAGCTTAAGTCCTTTGTATGACACTAATCCAGGTACAAACATTTTGCAGATTCATTTCTGAAGTAAACACCTAGAGATCTGGTCTTCAGAATGAGGTTTTAAAGCAAAACCATGAGAGCCCCAAACCATGAACGAGCAAAAGACGTTGAACATTGAAGGATGGAAACCCTAACTACGTGGCCTCACCCCTCCCCATGAGCAGTTGTTGAGATCTGAGAGAACAGGAATAAGAAGTAGTATGAAACTCCATCTTGCACTGACTGGCTAGATGGAGTTGTGCTCATTCCCCTGCAAATCCTGACAACGATTGTGCATTTAAGCCAACAACTGAATTGAAGTTTGGAGCAGAGACAGAGCAAACCTGAACCACTAATCCTTTCTCCTTTATGAATGAAACACTCCTCAGTCCAAGTGACGAGCAAAGTAGGCTACTACTTCTACTTTGACCTACGGGTGTGCAAGAGCCCAATTCTGCATGTAAACATGTCCTCCTCTCCTTCAAAAGGTAAAAAGTACATGGTTATCCAAGTCTTTTTGTGAAACATGAAAACAAATCAAACAGTTTATTTCCACCCAAAATGAAAAGGACAACACTATCAAGCAAATGGCGTTCATTTATACACTTTATTTAGCTTATTACATTTATACAGAGTACAAAAAAACCACGGAAATTTCACATTTACATAAGTATTCAGACCCTTTACTCAGCACTTTGTTGAAGCACCGTTGGCAGCGATTACAGCCTTGAGTCTTCTTGGGTATGACGCTACAAGCTTGGCACACCTGTATTTGGGGGGTTTCTCCCATTCTTCTCTGCAGATCCTCTCAAGCTCGGTCAGGTTGGATGGGGAGCGTCGCTGCACAGCTATTTTAAAGTCTCTCCAGAGATGTTCTATCGGGTTCAAGTCCGGGCTCTTGCTGGGCCACTCAAGGACATTCAGAGACTTGTCCCAAAGCCACTTCTGTGTTGACTTGCCTGTGTGCTTAGGGTCATTGTCCTGTAGGAAGGTGAACAGTCTGAGGTCCGGTCTGAGTTCCTGAGCGCTGTGGAGCAGGTTTTTATCAAGGATCTTTCTGTACATTGCTCCGTTCATCATTCCCTTGATCCTGACTAGTGTCCCAGTCCCTGCCCCTGAAAAACATCCCCATAGCATGATGCTGCCATGACCATGCTTCACCGTAGGGATGGTGCCACGTTTCAGTTTGGCGGGGCGGCCAGCTCTAGGAAGAGTCTTGGTAGTTTCAAACTTCTTCCATTCAAGAATAATGGAGGCCACTGTGTTCTTGGCCTTCAATGCTGCAGACAGTTTTGGTACCCTTCACCAGATCTGTGCCTCAACACATTCCTGTCTCAGAGCTCTACGGACAATTCCTTCGATCTCATGGCTTGGTTTTTGCTCTGACTTGCACTGTCAACTGTGGGACCTTATATAGACAGGTGTGTGCCTTTCCAAATCATGTCCAATCAATTGAATTTATCACAGATGGACTTCAATCTTGTTGTAGAAACATCTCAAGGATGACGAATGGAAACAGGATGCACCAGAGCTCAATTTCGTCTCTTATAGCAAAGGGTCTGAATACTTATGTAAATATGTTTTTTTCTGTTTTTTATTTTGAATACATTTGCAAAAATGTCTGAAAACCTGTTTTCACTTTGTCATTGTGGGGTACTGTGTGTAGATTGATGAGCAAAAAAACTAATTTGATCAATTTTAGAATAAGGCTTTAACATAACAGAATGTGGAAAAGTCATGGGGTCTGAAAACCTTCCAAATGCACTTCACTCACTACAGAGTTCCAAACTGCCTCTGGAAGCAATGTCAGCATAAGAATTGTTCGTCGGGAGATTCATGAAATGGGTTTCAATGGCTGAGCAGCCGCACACAAGCCTAAGATCGCCATGTGCAAAGCCAAGCGTCAGCTGGAGTGGTGTAAAACTAGCCGCCAATTGGACGCCGGAGCAGTGGAAAAGCATTCTCTGGAGTGATGAGTCACGCTTCACCATGTGGCAGTCAGACAGACACATCTGGGTTTGTCAGATAACAGGAGAACGCTACCTGCCGAATGCATAATGCCAACTGTAAAGTTTGGTGGATGAGACATAATGGTCTGGGGCTGTTTTTCATGGTTCGGGATAGGCCCCTTAGTTCCAGTGAAGGGAAATCTTAACGCTACAGAATACAATGACATTCTAGACGATTCTGTGCTTCCAACTTTGTGGCAACAGTTTGGGGAAGGCCCTTTCCTGTTTCAGCATGACAATGCCTCCTTGCACAAAGTGAAATCCATACAGAAATGGTTTGTTCGAGATTGGTGTGGAAGAACTTGTCTGGCCTGCACAGAGCCCTGACCTCAACCCCATCGAACACCTTTGGGATGAATTGGAACGCCGACTGAGAGCCAGGCCTAATCACCTATCATCAGTGCCTGACCTCACCAATGCTCTTGTGGCTGAATAGAAGCAAGTCCCCACAGCATTGTTCCAACATCTAGTGGAAAGCCTTCCCAGAAGAGTGGAGGCTGTTATAGCAGTAAAGGGGGGGACCAACTCCATACTATTTCCCATGATTTTGGAATCATGTTTTCGACAAGCAGGTGTCCACATACCTTTGAAAGTCCAAACAGGAGATAGCAATGTCCCATGGAATTAACATTTTTGTGCAAATACACATGATTATTCATGCATACACAGGTAACTGCCAAAAAATAAAATAAATAAATAAAAGAAACACCAACATAATGTTTTTTAATAGGGTGTTGGGCCACCATGAACAGCTTCAATGCACCTTGGCATAGATTCGGCGAGTGTCTGGAACTCTATTGGAGGGATGCAACACCATTCTTCCATGAGAAATTCCATCATTTGTGTTTTGTTGATGGTGGTGGAAAACGTTGTCTCAGGCGCCACTCCAGAATCTCCCAGAAGTGTTCAATTGGGTTGAGATCTGGTGACTGAGACAAACATGGCATATGGTTTACATTGTTTTAATGCTCATCAAACCATTCAGTAACCACTTGTGCCCTGCGGATGGGAGCATTGTCATCCTATGGGGGTATAACAATAGTATCCAAAATAATGGCCGCCCCAGCATTTTTATACATGACCCAAAGCATGATGTTAATTGCTTAAATTAATTCAGGAACCACACCTGTGTGGAAGAACATGCCTTCAATATTCTTTGTATCCCTCATTTACATATGTGTTTACATTATTTTGGCAGTTACCTGCATTTGGTTTATCTTGCACATTGTCATCCTGATTTGTTACACCTACTAACCTACTGAAATGAAGAAAGTGGTCCATTAACTACTTGAAAGCTATACTTGCACTGTTTATGATGATTACATGTTCTATGATGATTAATGGTGATTCTAATGTTTGTATTTTGAAATGTCTGTTAGTATATAAAACAGATCCTCAAACAGATAATAATTAAACAACCATGAGAGTAACAGATATTACATTGCAGTTGACCCATACAGTCAACAATACCTATGTGTCCGGTGTGTCTATGAACACAATACTTTTCAAATATATTTCACATTTAGCTGTGTATTTATCTGATGAGATTGCATGTTTCAGTCCCACCTTGTAGATAGCAGTAGTCCATTGTCCACACTGTAGAGTCTCTGTTTACTTATACAGTAGTCCATGTTGGTAAACTTAGTCAACTTAGTCAAGTTTCTGTTCATGTTCCCATAAACCTTAATCATTTACATGCAGATAGTCCATTCGGAGGAACACTCTAATGTAGAAACCTGAGAATAATACCTCTCTGCTGGTTAGCTAGCTGTGCCTCTCTGACCTGTGATTTTAGACTTTTGGGGAATGGACATAGTTAAAGGACAAGTTTTGGAGGAGAATTAGCGATGGTCTTTCTCCATACTCAATCATCCTTCCGATCCCTGGTTAAGGCGGCATCTATCAAAACACAGAATAATAAACAGAAAACATGAGCTCACATGAAGGAAAGCAGGTGTGGGTGAAAACACAATACAGTGGGTACCTTGGGTACAATAGGTACCTTAAAATTGTATTTTGTAAATTGCTACTGGCCTATTGATACAGTATGGTACTTTACCTCAAAGCGGCTGTATACTTTCCTCTCCTTCCGCATGCTCTCGATTCTCTGAAGTAGCTTCTCCCGCTCCTGAGAAGTTCTAGTCGGGCCTCTGCTCTGTCCTAGTGCTGATTCTTCCTCCTTACCACTAACACCCCGGTCAGCCTCATCCTGTTTGGCATCATCAGTGACAGCAGATTCTATAGTGAATTCTGTCCGGCTCTGGCTGTTAGCAGAAATCTGCCCTAAAAGGAGCTTTGTGTCATCTCTTAGGTTGCTGCTTGAGAGTACATTGGCAGTAGATGAATGGTAGTGGGACTGGCTTACTTTAGCTTGCTTCACTGGGGGTGATATGGGATTAGTTTGATCTGTAGGGCTCTCTGGTTTCATAGTGCTATCATTCTCTTTGGTTTCATCAGGACTCTGAGGTCCATGGGAGGTGGATTCTCCAGGAGCAGTTTTGCTCATTATCTCAGGATCACCTGCTTTCTTGTCACCTTTAGCGGCAGGAGAACTTCCAGCTCTTTGCTCCTTGATAAGGTTACTTAGTTTGCCCTTCTTACTGTTATCCACAATGACGGATGGAGCTGGGACAGTGTCATGAGAGGCAGTGGAATGAGTTGGGTTTGAGTTACTTGATGGGTTGGATTCTACAAGGACAGGGTTGAATGGTGAGGTTGACTCAGTTGGGGTATGATTAGGAGAGGAACAATATTCTGTTGGGGTGAGGTTTGGAGAAGTGATAGATTTTGTTTGGCCAGACATGGGGAACAAAACTGATCCACCTGACGCAGACATAGGGGAGGAATGCGATTTTGTTTGGGTAGGGTTAGAAGATGCACTTGAATCTGTTGGGGTGTGGTCAGGAGATGCACCTGGTTCCGTTGGGGTGTTGTTAGGAAGAGGGTTGGGTTCTCTTGTTGTTGGAATGGAAGAAGAACTAGATTGTGTTGGTGTTAGGATGGGTGATTTGTTGGCTTGTTCTGTGAAATGCTTTGGCGATGGAAGTGAGGAGTTGGGAGAGTCATTCAACTCTGCTGTGGTGGGCTTTGGATCAGAGTTGGATGCTGTTTTGGAGGGGTTGGGGGATAAAACAAACTCATCTTGGCCAGGACTAGGAGAGGAGTAGGATTTTATTGGGTTGGTCTTTGGAGAGGGTGACTTCAACTCAGTTGTGGCAATTGTAAACAATGACTCCTTTGTGGAGGGATTGGGAGAGATGTTAGAGTCTATTGGTGTTGATGAAGTGGACCCAACTAAGGTGGATATAGGTAAGGAACTGGATTTTGTTTGGGTAGAGCTTGGCCGAAGGCTAAGTTTTGTTGCAGGGGCAGGGGCAGGGATTGAGGACGAGCAAGATTGCATTGGGGTAGGGCTAAGAAATTCCTTGGAATCAGTTTTGTCAGGCTTGGGAGACACAACTGGCTCAACTGGACCAGGAATAATGGGGGGACCTGATTGCAATGGGATGGTATGAGCAGAGGTGCTGGATTTTGATGGAATGGGATGAGAAGAGACACTTGATTCGGATTGGGTGGGGCTCAGAGGTTTGTTGGACTCTACTGTGACTGGTTTAGAGGATAGTAATTTCTGCTTTGACGGGAGGTTAGATGAACTGGACTCATTAAGGGTGGGGGTAAGGGCTGAGCTCAAATCTTTTGCGGCATGTTTAAATGAAGTGAGATTAGCTAAACTGAAACTCGTTGATGTTGGAGATAACAACGAGCTAACTTCTGTTAGGGTGAGTGGAAGGGATGGGCTCAGCTCCTTTGAAGCAGGATTTGAAGAATTTGGTTCCTTTGGTGATAGTTTATATGAACTAAACTCCTTTGGGGCGATGTTAAAGCTACGCTCTTTTGAGGTGTGCTCAAGAAATGCACTTGTATCTCTTGTGTTAACTTCAGACACACTTTGGTTCTGACTGTTCTTCAGCTCAATCTTCTCAGCATCCATAGAGACTCTAAGTAGCCCATCGTCACAAGATAATCTACGCCTGAGGAATGTTTTGGAGTCACTTTTGGGAAGATTAAGTTCTTCCTGTTCTTTATTTTTAGAAGCCTCGTCTTTGACATCAAGATGTAATGAGCCATGTGTTGCCATGGATGTTTTATTCCCCTGTGAGACAGGTGAGGTCTCCAGTGTTTCTGAAGAGGTCTGTGTTGATGTAGCTGGCTTTTTATTGGAAGTATCTGCTGGATTAGGTGGGGTCTCTGTTGATGTTGCTGTCTTGTTTGTTGAAGTATCTGCTGGATTAGGTGGGGTCTCTGTTGATGTGGCTGTCTTGTTTGTTGAAGTATCTGCTGGATTAGGTGGGGTCTCTGTTGATGTTGCTGTCTTGTTTGTTGAAGTATCTGCTGGATTAAGTAGGGCCTCTGTTGATGTTGCTATCTTTTTGTTTGATGTATCTTCTGGGTTAAGAGGTCCCTCTGTTGATGTAGATGGCTTTTTGGTGGAAGTATCTGCTGGATTTAGTGGAGCCACTGGAAGAGTAGGTTCTACACGTGTGACTTCGTCCTTTGTTTTCAAGTCAAATGGAGTCACTGGATTTAGAGGAGCTTTTTCAGCGCTGCTCTCAGATTCTGAAGCCTTTGCAGCTTTTCGTTTGGCAGCCAACTCTTTAAAAAACTTGAACCTACTGTCTGGGTCATTCATATCTATATATAATGTATTGCTCAATGAAGATGGCAGGTGTGCTGTTTGTATGGTTTTGGGTTGCTCAATTTGAGCAGATTTGGATGGATGTGCACATTGTACCATTTTGCTTTCTTCTTCATGGTCAGGTTTAGGTTGTTCCTTTGAAGAAGCCATGTTGGTGCCCAAAGGAGGATTATTTTGCAATTCCTTATCACCGGCATCAGTAGTGATGTCCTTAAATTTCAAAGACTCTATGGTTGAATTATCAACTGTTGCTGGCTTATTACATCTCCATTGAAAAGGTTCTCTTGTTATGGATCTTCGTTTTCCCAAAATCTGAGCGGTCAAGGAAAATCTAGATTGGTCATCTTCCTCGTTGGCAGTTTCCTCACAATGTTGGCCTGAGGTAAGGTTCAGTTCTTGAGAGATATGCTGTTCTAGTTGTGAGCTGAAGATTAGTGAGGATCTTAGCCTTGAGGTCCTTTGGATAGCAGGGTTGAACCTCCTACGGAATGACTCTTCTCTTTTGGGCTCTTTTACATCCATATCCTCTGATATGTCACCTTCACCTGTTGCCATGCTAACAATAATATCTGGTGTTCTTGAATGTTCTGGGCGTGTGGTCTTTAACCTGAGCTCTGCAATCTTGGGTAACTCTTTGGCATTAAACTTGGGATCTGATACCAGTGGAGCAAATATTATTCCTTGTGAGGGATTAAGGGGCTCTTCAAAGGGATCATTTCCAAAAGGCTGTGAAATGTCTTCTTCCCCGGCATCATCATATGCACTGAGGTATGAGCTGATCCTCCAATCTCGCATCCCCTGCTTTGCACTGGGATCCTGTGTTTTACGGTCCGAACCAGACCCAACAAAAAACTGCTTCTGTTCAGACAGGTTTTGTTGTGTTGGGGAGGTCTGACAGGCATAAGGATGGCCCACGCTCAGTCTTTTTGCATTTGAATGACAAAAGGGACCCTCTCCTGGATGTGATAATTTGTCTGAGCCATGTCCCATCTCCATAGCAAGTTTCGATGATGATAAATAATTCACTACAGGGTCATAGTTGTCTGGTGGCTCTATCTCTATTCCATGTGGGTACCCAGACTCAGAATACTGATCCATCGGAGGGTACCCTTGGTCCCTGAATTGATCGTAGCTACCATAACCAGGCTCTGGCCCTGTTCTCTGGTAGTGATGCTGTTCCCTATGTATCTTCCTGCTCTGGGTTGCCATACCCTCCTCAAAGTTGTGCATGGCTTGGTGTTGCATGAATTGAGAGGAGGAGTGTCTGGCATAAGTGCCCTCTGCATAACTGTGCCTTTTAGAGCCAGCAAAATCCATTGTGTTCGACTGTATCATAGGGTGACCTTGCTCCACAAAATACTGCTGCTCTATTCTAAATTGCTGTGAGGAGTACTTGTTTCTGTGTATATCTAGTGGACCCTGATCTAGCGATCTGTGGATGTGCTCGTGCCTTCCAGGGGGCATTCTTTTTTGATCATCAAAGGAATGTCTAGCCCATTCTTTAGGACGAGAGCTCTCTATGGGCAGGAACTTTCTGGGATCTCTGAACAGTGGTGTCCTATCAGTGCTGTATTGGCTGTCAGATAAACTGCTGTAGTCTGGCACTGGAACAAGGACATTTTCAGGTACCAAAGGTTGGGACTGTGCAAACAGGATTCGGAACTCCTCATCAAAAGTAGTCACAAGCTGTCCAAGAAAGAGGTGAGCCATGCAACGGTGAATCTTCTCAAAAGACCACATGAAGCTGTGGGCAGAGAGATTCATGGAATTTCATTAAACAGCACAACGCAGCAAAATATACATATTACAATGGAATAAGGAACTCTTAACTCCATTACTATGCAAATGCAAAGCAATTTCTAAATTACAACGGAACAATAACGTTATGTATTTGTTACTACACAGGTGTAAGAGAAACTTAATGTACAGTTTCTTAAATCCACATTACTAATGTCAAGTCTGCTTGAGAAATCATGCAACATTTGTCAAATTTTAAAACACTTTGTACCACATTCTTCATTTTGGAACCCTCACCTATAGTTTCCACTCAGGACAGCCCTGCAGTCTGTCAGCAAGAAGCGATCCAGCATTTGACCCTTGAAGGATTTTCCAGAGCGACAGCGATAGGTGATGCCTGACACAGTTCTGACACGCATGAACTGCAAGATAAAAACATGGTGTTCTCATTAGATGTTCTCCAAAAAGTATAGAATTAGTTCCATATGAATAATGATTGAAATTGAGTAGTTGTTGTTCATTAAATGGGAACAAATGAGGAAAGAGGCAGTGGGTCTTCATGTTCAAGGTTGAGAGGAAGAGCTATTCATATCCCAAGCCTATAGGTTTCCTTTATTGGTCTTCACGGATCAACAAGTACCCGAATACTGAAGACACAATCTGGGATCCGAGCAGGCCTGGATCCAGAGTTATAAATAATGTCACGGGTCTGTGTCGGATTTGATATGATTGCCACGGGTCTCAGATATGTGCAATTTTAACGGACTTGTCTGGAAGAGCCCGCACAGATCCGAATGTGACAGCTGCAGTCGAGAGAGAGATATTTTTTTTATCACTCATACTGCTGCTCTTGCTTTTCAAGAGAGTGGAACGTGGCGCATAGCGCTTGTTGTTGGTCAATCATAAGTCATCAAAGCGGCAATATACTACAGTCGTAGAGCCTCCATGTTTCGCAAAAGTTAGGAGATATCTAATCAATGGAAGATGGAATTAAAGTTATTGAATTAGAAGTTAAAGAATAATAGGCTACAATGACCAAGAGCTAACAGGTAGGCTGCTAATTAATATTCTGAATGGAGTTGTTGTTATTTGTAACTGTAGGATGAGAAAGCACATGCACTGCAGGCTCAATTAGCCTAGCTAGCTAACGTTAGCTAGCGTCTCCCGGTTTGATGCAGTCAAGACAGGTACTACGTAATCATATTTGAGGATAAATAACCCAGCTATTGAAGCTATTAATCTACTATAGTACAAGTCGACTTGGTTGGTTGTGGTCTCTTGTCTCTCCCTGCTTCCAGTGTCACTCGCTCACAGTGCGGCCCCTCCCCTGCACCTCTCTCCCTCTTCTCATGCTTTATCAGCTCTGGTGGTAAAGGAGCTTAAAAAACTTCTTAGGGCTAGGGGGCCGTATCCGGAATTTCCGCCTGTCTGACGTGCCCAAAGTAAACTGCCTGTTACTCAGGACCAGAAGGTAGGATAGGATCAGAGATCCTTGCTGCACTGAAAGTAAAGGGGCTGAATAATTTTGCACGCCCAATTTTTCAGTTTTTGATTTGTTAAAAAAGTTTGAAATATCCAATAAATGTCGTTCCACTTCATGATTGTGTCCCACTTGTTGTTGATTCTTCACAAAAAAATACAGTTTTATATCTTTATGTTTGAAGCCTGAAATGTGGCAAAAGGTCGTAAAGTTCAAGGGGGCCGAATACTTTCGCTAGGCACTGTAAGTTCCTTACTGAATATGAACTTCCAGAGGAAAGCCTTTTTAAGGAAAATGCCCTAAAATCCATCAAATATCAAAGACAAAATTATAAACGTGTCTTAATTGAAAAACTCCAGCACATATATTCAAGATATTGCACCACTTCATAGACTCACTTGAATGCTCTCCAGATTGACCCGGCAGTTGGAAGCCATGGTAGTAAAGTGGTGTGCATTCTGTTCATCCAGAATGATATACACGGCAACACTTCGCATGGCAGCATCCAGAATATCAGCGAAGATGTCCACATCTGTGAAGGTGTCCATTACCACAGCAATCACCTGGAGTGGACAACAGAGCACACTATGATTAGGCCTACATTCGTTTCAAATGTTAAAGCATGCAATAGTGAGGCATTATACACACATAACATGCTGTGCAATTATTCTACACATAGACATAGTCGGCATTTACACCACTACCCCTTTCTGATTTTTCCTCTATTTTTGCATAGTTTATTATACTGAATGTTATCAGATCTTCAACCAAAACCTAATATTAGATAAAGGGAACCTGAGTTTACAAATAACCCAAAAATATATTTATTATCAAATAAATATTTATTTAATTAACAAAGTTATACAACACCCAATTCCACTGGGTGAAAAAGTAATTGCTCTCTTCCACACTATAACTGGCTGTGCCACCTTTAGCTACAATGACTATAACCATATGCTTCCTGTAGTTGTTGATCAGTCTCTCACATTGCTGTTTGGTTTCCGCCAGACATAATGGGACCCATCTTGTCCAAAACGTTGACTCAAGTTTGCTAAACAAATCACCTGGGATCACCTGGATGATCATTAAGACTCTTGGAAGAATGTTCTATGGACAGATGAGTCAAAAGTATAACTTTTTGGATGACACGGGTCCCATTATGCCTGGTGAAAACCAAACACTGCATTCCACAGGAAGAACCTTATACCAGGCCTCCGAGTGGCGCAGCGATCTAAGGCACTGCGTGGCAGTGCTAGAGGCGTCGCTACAGATCCGGGTTTGTTCCCGGGCTGTGTCGCAGCCGGCCGCAACTGGGAGACTCATGAGGTGACGCGCAATTGGCCCAGTGTCGTCCGGGATAGGGGAGGGTTCAGCCGGCTAGGATGTCCTTGTTCCATCTCGCTCTAGCGACTCCTGTGGAGGGCTGGGCGCATGCACGCTGACACGATCGCCAGTTGGACTCTGACACATTGGTGTGACTGGCTTCTGGGTTAACCGAGCAGTGTGTCAAGAAACAGCACGGCATGGGACAAGACTGTAACAACCAATTGGGGAGAAAAAGGGGTAAAGAGTGCTTAAAAATAAATAAATAGAATATAAAATAACCTTATACCAACGGTCAAGCTTGGGGATGCTTTGCTGCCTCAGGACCTGGACCTGGATGACCAGGCCATCCATCTGTGAGCTGCAGCTGAGTCATGCAGCAAGACGATAATTAAAAACACACAATCAAGTCAACATGAAATTGGCTAAAAAGCAACACATTTGACGTTTTGGAATGGCCTAGTCCAGGTATTCCCAAACCGTGGTATGCCGTCAGGGGTACGCCAAGTAAAAATGTGATTCCATTTTTTTTTTTTACATTTAAAAATAAACCACATTTGTTAAAAAATTCTTTAAAAAATTATTCACATTTTCAAACAGTCCATTTAGTAAGAACCGTGTCCATAGAGACATACCAGCTCTACTGGTAGTACTGCTACTACCAGCAGTACTACACCTGCACCTGTCGACAACACAAGTTGTTCTGCTTCCACGAGCACATCCAATGCTAGCATCAGTAATTCTACATTTGTTGTTAGCCCAGCTAGCATGTACACTGACAGTTGTGAATCTGATGCAGCGGAAGAGCTGCTACCCCCTTACCCAGGAAAGCACCAAACAACAGACAGGGACATTGGACCATCGAAGAGGCACAAATATGATGAGAACTACATTGATTTGGGGTTCACTTGCACTACCGTTCAAAAGATTAGGGTCGCTTAGAAATGTCTTTGTTTTTGAAAGAAAATCACATTTTTCTCCATTAAAATAACATAAAATTGTTCTAAAAATACAGTGTAAGACATTATTAATGTTGTAAATGACTATTGTAGCTGGGACCCTTAGGTTTGCAAACAGAGGAAGATCTTCAAAGGTAAGTGATTTATTTTATCGCTATTTGTGAATTTTGTGACCCCTGTGCTGGTTTGAAAAATATGTTGATGTGGGGCGCTGTCCTCAGATAATCGAATGCTATGCTTTCGCTGTAAAGTCTATTGTAAATCGGACTACGCAGTTCGATTACCAAGAATCTAAGCTTTTGAATGATGTAAGACACTTGTATTTCCATGAATGTTTAATATTACGTTTTTTTATTTTTTTTATTTGGCGCTCTGCTTTTTCACCGGATGTGGTCGAATTTGATCCTGCTAGCGACATCTGATCCCTAAGAGGTTTTAGAAAATGACTTGTCTGCTGCTTATCGGACCGGGTCTGGATTCGACCAGGTCTATACGGAATGGGTCTTCAGTGGGTCATATGATTGAGTGTAGTCTGGAAATGGCAGATTTTTTAATGGAATATCTACATACTGTAGGCGTACAGAGGCCCATTATCAGCAACCATCACTTATTTGTTCCAATGGCACGTTGTGTTAGCGAATCCAAATTTTTCATTTTAAAAGGCCAATTGATTGTCACGCCCTGACCTTAGAGATCCTTTTATGTCTCTATTTTGGTTTGGTCAGGGCGTGAGTTGGGGTGGGCATTCTATGTTTTTGTGTTCTATGTTTTCTATTTCTGTGTGTTTGGCCGGGTGTGGTTCTCAATCAGAGGCAGCTGTCTATCATTGTCTCTGATTGAGAACCATACTTAGGTAGCCTTTTCCCACCAGTTGTTTTCTGTTTGTGTCTTTCTGCACCTGACAGGACTGTTTCGGTTTTCGTTCATTCTCTATGTTATTTTTGTTATTTCAGTGTTCTGTTCAAATAAAGTATGAACACATATCATGCTGCGCTTTGGTCCTCTCCTTCCAACAGCCGTTACAGAACTACCCACCACAAACGGACCAAGCAGCGTGGTAACAGGGAGCAGAGGGTTCAGGACCCCTGGACTTGGGAGGAGATATTGGACGGACAGGGACCCTGGAGACAGGTTGGGGAATATCGCCGCCCCAAAGAAGAACTGGAGGTAGCTAAAGCTGAGCGGCGGCGATATGAGGCAAGGCAGCACAGCAGGCACGAGAGGCAGCCCCCCCCCCCATTTTGGGGGAGGGGGCACACGGGGAGATTGGCGGAGTCAGGCAATAGACCTGAGCCAACTCCCCGTGCTTACCGGAAGCAGCGTTGTACTGGTCAGGCACCGTGTTATGCGGTGAAGCGCACGGTGTCTCCTAGTGCGTGCTCATAGCCCGGAGCGCTACATGCCAGCCCCCCGCAAGTGCCATGCAAGAGTGGGCATCCAGCCAGGGCGGATTGTGCCAGCTCAGCGCGTTTGGTCTCCGGTGCTCCGTTTTGGCCCAGGGTATCCTGCGCCGGCTCTGCGTACTGTGTTTCCGTGGCGCTGGGACGGTTCAGTATGCCATATGTCTGCGCTCCGCCCTTGCCGGGCGAAAGTGGGCATTGAGCCTAAGGGAGAGGTGCGAGTGGTAAGCACCAGATCTCCAGTGCTCCCCCAAAGCCCGGTTCGACCTGTTTTGTGTCTTTCTGCACCTGACAGGACTGTTTCGGTTTTCGTTCATTCTCTTTGTTATTTTTGTTATTTCAGTGTTCAGTTCAAATAAAGTATGAACACGTACCACGCTGCGCTTTAGTCCTCTCCTTCCAACAGCTGTTACATTGATACTTAGAAACCCCTTTTGCAATTATGTTAGCACAGCTGAAAACTTGTCCTGATTAAAGAAGCAATAAAACTGGCCTTCTTTAGACTAGTTGAGTATCTGGAGCATCAGCATTTGTGGGTTTGATTACAGGCTCAAAATGGCCAGAAATAACTTTCTTCTGAAACTCATCAGTCTATTCTCATTTCCAGCTACAATAGTAATTTACAACATTAACAATGTCTACATTGTATTTCTGTTCAATTTTATGTTATTTTAATGGACAAAAAGGAGCTTTTTTTCTAAGACATTTGTAAGTGATGCCAAACTTTTGAATGGTAGTCTATATGGAAAAGTACTCTCACAACTTGATGAAACCTTCACTTTTGCACAGACATAAAATAAACAATAAGCCACAGGAGTTTTGGAGCGATAATTAAGAGTACTTTTGAGTAGTAAGACATATGTAAAAGCAACAGATACCATTAAGAAGGGGCTAGAAGTGTCTTATATGGTGAGCTACCGAGTGGCTAGGACAGGCAAGCCCCATACTATTGTGGAGGACTTAATTCTTTCTGCTGCCACGGATATGGCTGGGACAATGCTGGGGGAAAAGGCCCAAAAAACTATACAGACAATGCATTCATCAAACAACAGTTTCACAAAGCATCAGTGACATGGCAGGAGATGTTTAGAAACAATTACTTCTTCGCATACAAGCCAGTGAATTCTATGTGTTACAGCTGTATGAGTCAGCTCCTGGTATATGTCCATTATATTTATTCGGGGTCAATTAAGGAAGACATCCTCTTCTGCAAATCACTGGAAACCAGGACAACAGGAGACAATATTTTTTAAGTACTGGACAGCTTTGTGACATCAAATGGACTTTGGTGGTCAAGATGTGTTGGTATCTGTACTGATGGCGCAAAGCCATGACAGGGAGACATAGTGGAGTGGTAACGCGACTGCAAGCAGTTGCTCCCGACGCCACTTGGGCACACTGCAGCATACACATGAGGCTCTTGCTGCCAAGGGAAAGCCTGACAGCTTGAAATACGTTTTGGACATTACAGTGAAAATTGTTAACTTTGTTAAAGCAAGGCCCCTGAACTCTCGTGTATTTTCTGCACTATGCAATGATATGGGCAGCGACCATGTAACGCTTTCACAACATACAGACGTGCGCTGGTTAGCAAAGTATTGACACATATGTTTTTATTGAGAGACAAGCTTAAAACCTGTTGGGGAACTCCACCCCCCCCCCCCGTTCAGCTGAAAAGGTGGCGCAGGGAATTCCAAAATATTCTTTAGAAATATTTAACTTTCACACATTAAGGCTGAGACTCTCTCTAGCCCAACATTGCAGAGTTATGTGCATCCTTTCAAGCACACCCTTCTCATTAACCTGTGGTTAGATTCACCATTTTCACGTGACCAAGAGCAAAATTATTGATTATTATTTGTGCCCTGGTTCTATAAGAGCTCTTGGTCACTTCCCACAAGCTGGGTTGTGACAAAAACTTACACTCATTATTATGTTTAATAAATGTGTTGTATAGTGTGTGTGTGGCAGGCTTACAATGATGGCAAAAAACAACATTTAAGAGTGTGCTGACCCTGGTGCTAGAGGGGGTACGCAGCTGGAGGTTGATCGTTTGAAGGGGTACGGGACTACAAAAAGTTTGGGAACCACTGGCCTAGTCAAAGTCCAGACCTATCCCAGTTGATATGTTGTGACAGGACTTGAAAAGAGCAGTTCATGCTTGAAAATCCACAAATATCGCTGAGTTAACCTCACTAGGGGACGTGGGACGGTAGCGTCCCACCTGGCCAACATCCATTGAAATTGCAGAGCGCCAAATTCAAAAACAGAAATACTCATTATAAAAATTCATAAAACATACAAGTGTTATACATCGGTTTAAAGATTAACTTCTTGTTAATCCAACCACTGTGTCAGATTTTCAAAAAGGCTTAGCGGTGAAAGCATACCATGCGATTATCTGAGAACAGTGCCCAGAAGACAAATCATTACAAACGGTTACCAGCCAATAATATTTCAACCGGACAATAACGTCGTCAATATGCTCTCGGTCGTGTGCATGAAAAATCTATGGGACACTGTAGGGTTCACTCATTCAGAGTGGTCTTACTCTCTCATTTTTCAGAATACAAGCCTGAAACAATTTCTAAAGACTGTTGACATCTAGTGGAAGCCATGGGTCCTAAGTCAATGGATACTGTAATGGCATTCAATAGAAAACTACAAACATAAAAAAAATCCCACTTCCGGGATGGATTTTTCTCAGGTTTTCGCCTGCCAAATCAGTTCTGTTATACTCACAGACATTATTGTAACAGTTCTGGAAACTTTAGAGTGTTTTCTATTCAAATCTACCAATTATATGCATATCCTAGCCTCTGGGCCTGAGTAGCAGGCAGTTTACTTTGGGCACGCTTTTCATCCGGAGGTGAAAATACCGCCCCCTACCCTAGTGAAGTTAAAGCAGTTCTGCATGCTAGAGTGGACCAAAATTCCTCCACAGTGATGTGAGAGAGTTCTAAGGAAACTTCGCAGTATTTTGTTTTTTATGTATTATTTCTTACATTGTTAGCCCAGAAAATGTTATGTGTTATTACATACAGCCGGGAAGAACTATTGGATATCAGAGCGGTGGTAACTCACCAGCACTACAACCAGGAATACCACTTTCCAGAAGCGGATCCTTTGTTCGCACCACCCAGGGCAAATGAACTGATTCCAAAAGCCGACCCAAAACAACACCGGCGGAGAAGAAGAATTCGGAGCGGTCTTCTAGTCAGACTTAGGAGGCGCACACACCACCCACCGCTAAAGTTCAATCCCTGGATAACAAAGTTGACAAGATATGTTTTTTTCGCATTATTTGTAAGTTATTTTGTACAAAATGTACTGTTTCTTATGAGCAAAAAAAGCTTATTGATATCAGGACAGCAATTATTCACCCCATACTGGAGGAATACCTTTTCTTCAATGAGTCGGACAGGAAGGATTTACTTCAGACGCCTGACAAGGCCCTCATCCCCGTCATTCACAGGAGAAAGAGACAGGGGTATTGTGGACAAAGATCTGGGTGCCTTGTTAGGATCGGTCGCCGAGAGGGTAATATACCTTTACCATCGGTCCTATTAGCCAACGTACAATCAATCAATAATAAAATAGACGAACTACGATCACATATATCCTACCAACGAGACATTAACTGATTTCTGCTCTTGTCTAAAGCCTGGGTTTTCTGCATGTTAACACCAGAAGCTTAGTACCTAAAAATAATAAATTAAAAGTGTGGGATCACAGCTCTAATCCAGATGTATTGGTCATTACTGAGACATGGTTAACTTCTCTGGAACCGTTCGGGACGTGAGCTTCCCACCTCTCAACAGCCAGTGAAACTGCAGGGCGCCAAATTCAAAACAACAGAAATCCCAAAATTAAAATTCCTCAAACATAGAAGTATTTTACATCATTTTATAGATAAACTTCTCGTTAATCCAGCTCGTTAAACAGCTTTTCAGCAAAAGCACAACATATCATTATGTTAGGTCAGCAACTAGTCACAGAAAGCATTCAGCCATTTTCCAACCAAAGAGAGGAGTTACAAAAAGCAGAAATATAGATAAAATTAATCACTAACCTTTGATGATCTTCATCAGATGACACTCATAGGACTTCATGTTACACAATACATGTATGTTTTGTTCGGTAAAGTTTATGTATATATTTATGTCCAAAAATCTGAGTTTACATTGGCGCGTTACGTTCAGTAGTTCCAAAAACATCCAGTGACTTTGCAGAGAGCCACATCAATTTTACAGAAATACTCATAAACATTGATAAAAGATACAAGTGTTATACATTGAATTTTAGATCCACTTCTCCTTAATGCAACCGCTGTGTCAGATTTTAAAAAACTTTACCGAAAAAGCACACCGTGCTATAATCTGAGTAGAGCTCTCAGAGCCCATACATATATCCGCCATGTTGTGGAGTCAACATTAGTCAGAATAGCATTATAAATATTCACTTACCTTTGATGATCTTCATCAGAATGCACTCCCAGGAATCCCAGTTCCAGAATAAATGTCTGTTTTGTTCAATAATGTCCATTATTTATGTCAAAATAGCTCATTTTGTTAGAGCGTTCAGTCCAAGTAATCCACATTCATAAAGCGCGTTCACTAGTTTCAGACGAAAAGTAAAAAAAGATCCGTTGCAGTTAGTAGAAACACGTCAAACGTTGTATAGAATCAATCTTTAGGATGTTTTTAACATAAATCTTCAATAATGTTCCAACCGGACAATTCCTTTGTCTTCAGAAATGAAGTGGAACGTAGCTACCTTTCACGTGAGCGCACGAGACTGAGCCTGTGGCACTCTGCCAGACCACTCACTCAAAGAGCTCTTATGAGCCCCTCCTTTAGAGTAGAAGCATCAAACAAGTTTCTAAAGACTGTTGACATCTAGTGTAAGCCGTAGGAAGTGCAAAATGACCAATATCCCATTGTGTATTTGATAGGGGCTGAGTTCAAAAACTACAAACCTCAGATTTCCCACTTCCTGGTTGGATTTTTTCTCAGGTTTTTGCCTGCCATATGAGTTCTGTTATACTCACAGACATCATTCAAACAGTTTTAGAAACGTCAGAGTGTTTTCTATCCAAATATACTAATTATATGCATATTCTAGCTTTTATGGCTGAATTTGGGCACGCTATTCATCCAAAATTCCCAATAATGCCCCCTACCCCAAAGAAGTTAAGTTATAACCTTTTTCGGCAAGACAGATCTTCCAAAGTTGGGGGAGTGGCAATCTTTACCAAGGATCACCTTCAGTGCTCGATTGTCTCCACCAAGTCTGTTCCCAAACAATTTGATTTGCTGGTTTTAAGCATTCAACTTTCAAATAGCTCTTTGTTGGGTGCCACCGCCCTCCATCGGCACCAGCCTGTACCCTTAAGTGCTCTCCTGGCCCCTTACACTAAGTATGAATTTGTCCTGCTAGGTGACCTAAACTGGGACGTGCTTAAACCACCTGACCAAGTCCTAAAGCAATGAGACTCCCTAAATCTTCCTCAGATTATTGCCAATCCGACAAGGTATGACTCCCAACACCCAGAAAAGGCTACTCTCCTTGATGTTATCCTCACAAATAATCCTGATAGGTATCAGTCTGGCGTTTTCTGTAATGACCTCAGTGATCACTGTTTTACAGCATGTGTTCATAATGGCTGCTCAGTTAAACAACCTGTCCTGATTTGTTATAGACGCTTGCAAAAAACTTTAATGAGCAAGCCTACCTTCATGAACTGGCCTCTGTAAAAGGGTATAGAATCAGCTTGATCCCCTCTTTTTTTATATTGTTAACAAACACACCCCCATAAAGAAAATTACAATTACAATTAAAAAAAGGTTCAGCCCCTGGTTCGACGGTGAGTTACTCCACCTCAAGAATTGCATTTGGCTAAAGGCTCGGCACACGCATACTCAGGCTGACTGGCTCTTTTTCGGGCAAATGAGAAATAAGTGCACTAAGGCTATTCGAAAGGCCAAAGTTAGTTACTTTAAGGAGCAGTTCTCTCTCTGTGGGTCTAACCGCAAGAAGTTCTGCAAAAACGGTTAAAGACCTGGAGAATAAACCCTCCTCCTCACAGCTGCCCATGTTGATGATGCGGTTGTTACTTACAAGAAGCACATGGCTGAGCTCTTTAACCTTTTATAACTAGGGGGCGCTATTTTAATTTTTGGATGAAAAACGTTCCCGTTTTAACAAGATATTTTGTCACGAAAAGATGCTCGACTATGCATATAATTGACAGCTTTGGAAAGAAAACACTCTGACGTTTCCAAAACTGCAAAGATATTGTCTGTGAGTGCCACAGAACTGATGTTACAGAAAAAACCCAGATAAAAATCCAATCAGGAAGTGATGCATTTTTTAAAACCGCCTCATGGCAATGACTCCTTATATGGCTGTGGAGGAGCTAGGAGTCAGTTTATGTTTTCCACGTTTTCCCCAAGGTGTCTGCAGCATTGTGACGTATTTGTAGGCATATCATTGGAAGATTGACCATAAGAGACTACATCTACCAGGTGGTCGCTTGGTGTCCTCTGTCGCAATTATTGCGTAATCTCCAGCTGCAGTATTTTTCCGTTTGCCTCTGATGAGAAACCAACTGCCACAAATGATTTTTCATCGAATAGAATTGTGAAAACACCTTGAGGATTGATTCTAAACAACGTTTGCCATGTTTCTGTCGATATTATGGAACTAATTTGGAAAAAAGTTTGGCGTTGTAGTGACTGCGTTTTCGTTTTTTTTCTTAGCCAAACGTGATGAACAAAACAGAGCTATTTCTCCTATACAAATAATATTTTTGGAAAAAATGAACATTTGCTATCTAACAGAGTCTCGTCATTGAAAACATCCGAAGTTCTTCAAAGGTAAATGATTTTATTTGAATGCTTTTCTTGTTTTTGTGAAAATGTTGCCTGCTGAATGCTAGGCTTAATGCTATGCTAGGCTATCAATACACAAATGCTTGTGTAGCTTTGGTTGAAAAGCATATTTTGAAAATCTGAGATGACAATGTTGTTAACAAAAGGCTAAGCTTGTGTTTCAATATATTTATTTCATTTGATTTGATTTGCGATTTTCATGAATAGGAAACGTTGCGTTATGGTAATGAGCTTGAGGCTATGATCACGCTCCCGGATACGGGTTTGGAGTCGCAAGAAGTTAATCACCACTTCATTAAGTCAGGATTCCTATTTGACTCAGCCATGCGTCCTTGCCCGTCCAACATTTCCTCATCTCCCACCCCTTCTAATGCGACTATCCCCGATCCTCCTCCCTCTTTTCCCCTGCTCCGCTACAACGTTTCTCCCTGCAGGCAGTCACTGAGTCCGAGGTGCTAAAGGAGCTCCTGAAAAAACAAACATCTGGGTCAGATGGTTTAGACCCTTTCTTCTTTAAGGTTGCTGCCCCTATCATCACCAAGCCTTTTTCTGACCTTTTGAACCTGTCTCTTCTTTCTGTGGAGGTTCCCATTGCTTGGAAGGCAGCCACGGTTTGTCCTTTTTTTAAAGGGGGAGATCAAGCTGATCCTAACTGTTTATAGGCCAATTTCTATTTTGCCCTTTTTATCAAAAGTGTTAGAAGAACTTGTCAATAATCAACAGATTGGCTTTCTTGTATTTTCTCTGGTATGCAATCTGGTTTCCGCTCAGGTTATGGATGTGTCATTGCAACCTTAAATGATGTCACTATTTCCCTTGATTCTAAGCAATGTTGTGCTGCTATTTTTATTGACTTGGCCAAAGCTTTTGATTACGGGAGACCATTCCATTCTTATGGGCCGGCTAAGTATGTGTCTCTGAGGGGACTTTGGCCTGGTTTGCTAACTACCTCTCTCAAAGAGTGCAGTGTATAAAGTCAGAAAATCTGCTGTCTCAGTCACTGCCTTTCACGAAGGGAGTAATCCAAGGCTGGATCCTAGGCCCCAAGCTCTTCTCAATTCACATCAACAACATAGCTCAGGTAGTAGGAAGCTCTCTCATCCATTTATATACAGATGATAGTCTTATACACAGCTGGCCCCTCCCCGGATCTTCCCAATGCTCTACAACAAAGCTTTATTAGTGTCGAACAAGCTTTCTCTCCCCTTAACCTTGTTCTGAACACCTCCAAAACAAAGGTCACGTGGTTAGGTAAGAAGAATGCCCCTCTCCCCACAGGTGTGATTACTACCATTGAGGGTTTAGAGCTTGAGGTAGTCACCTCATACAAGTACTTGGGACTATGGCTAGACAGTACACTGTCCTTCTCTCAACACATACAGTTGAAGTCGGAAGTTTACATACACCTTAGCCTAATACATTTAAACTCAGTTTTTCACAATTGCTGACATTTAATCCTAGTAAAAATTCCCTGTCTTAGGTCAGTTAGGATCACCACTTATTTTAAGAATGTGAAATGTCAGAATAATAGTAGAGAGAAGAATTTATTTCAAATTTGATTTCTTTCATCACATTCCCAGTGGGTCGGAAGTTTACATACACTCAATTAGTATTTGGTAGCATTGCCTTTAAATTGTTTAACTTGGGTCAAACATTTCGGGTAGCCTTCCACAAGCTTCCCACAATAAGTTGGGTGAATTTTTGTCCCATTCCTCCTGACAGAGCTGGTGTAACTGAGTCAGATTTGTAGGCCTCCTTGCTCGCACACGCTTTTTCAGTTCTGCCCACAAATGTTCTACAGGATTGAGTTCAGGGCTTTGTGATGGCC
Organism: Oncorhynchus tshawytscha; assembly: GCF_018296145.1. Classification (NCBI taxonomy): domain Eukaryota; kingdom Metazoa; phylum Chordata; class Actinopteri; order Salmoniformes; family Salmonidae; genus Oncorhynchus; species Oncorhynchus tshawytscha. The sequence continues at coordinate 49,984,810 of NC_056429.1, read as the reverse complement.
ACTCCAATACCTTGACTTTGTTGTCCTTAAACCATTTTGCAACAACTTTGGAAGTATGCTTGGGGTCATTGTCCATTTGGAAGACCCATTTGCGACCAAGCTTTAACTTCCTGACTGATGTCTTGAGATGTTGCTTCAATATACCCACATTATTTTCATGATGCCATCTATTTTGTGTAGTGCACCAGTCCCTCCTGCAGCAAAGCACCCACACCACATGATGCTGCCACCCCCATGCTTCACGGTTGGGATGGTGTTCTTCAGCTTGCAAACCTCCCTCATTTTCCACCAAACCTAACGATGGTCATTATGGCCAAACAGTTCTATTTTTGTTTCATCAGACCAGGGCACATTTCTCAAAAGTACAATCTTTGTACCCATGTGCAGTTGCAAACCATAGTCTGGCTTTTTGATGGCGTTTTTGTAGCATTGGCCTCTTCCTTGCTGAGCGGCCTTTCAGATTATGTCGATATAGGACTCATTTTACTGTGGATATAGATACTTTTGTACCTGTTTCCTCCAGCATCTTCACAAGGTCGTTTGCTGTTGTTCTGGGATTGATTTGCACTTTTTGCACCAAAGTACGTTCATCTCTAAGAGACAGAACGCGTCTCCTTCCTGAGCGGTAAGACGGCTGCCTGGTCCCATGGTGTTTATACTTGCGTACTGTACTATTGTTTGTACAGATGAATGTGGTACTTTCAGGGGTTTGGAAATTGCTTCCAAGGATGAACCAGACTTGTGGTCTACAATTTGTTTTCTGAGGTCTTTGCTGATTTCTTTTGATTTTCCCATGACGTCAAGCAAAGAAGGACTAAGTTTGAAGGTAGGCCTTGAAATACATTCACAGGTACACTTCCAATTGACTCAAATGTTGTCAATTAGCCTATCAATTGTTGGAAAAATAACTTGTGTCATGCACAAAGTAGATGTCCTAAACGACTTGCCAAACTATAGTTTGTTAACAAGAAATTTGTGGAATGGTTTTAAAACGAGTTTTAATGACTCCAACCTAAGTGTATGTAAACTTCCGACTTCAAGTCTATCAAAGCTGCAGGCTATAGTTAGATCTAGACTTGGTTTCCTCTATCATAATCGCTCTTCTTTCACCCCAGCTGTCAAACTAACCCTGATTCAGATGACCATCCTATCCATGCTAGATTACAGAGACGTAATTTATGGATCGGCAGGTAAGGGTGCTCTCGAGCGGCTAGATGTTCTTTACCATTCGGGCCATCAGATTTGCCACCACTGCTCCTTATAGGACACATCACTGCACTCTATACTCTCTTTAAACTGGTCATCTCTGTATACCCGTCACAAGACCCACCGGTTTATGCTTAATTATAAAACCCTCTTAGGCCTCACTCCCCCTATCTGAGATATGTACTGCAGCCCTCATCCTTCACATACAACACCCGTTCTGCCAGTCACATTCTGTTAAATGTCCCCAACGCACACATCCCTGGGTTGCTCCTCTTTTCAGTTCGTCACAGCTAGCGACTGGAACAAGCTGCAACAAACACTCAAACTGGACAGTTTTATCTCAATCTCTTCATTCAAAGATTCAATCATGGACACTCTTACTGAGAGTTGTGGTTGCTTTGCGGGATGAATTGTTGTCTCCACCTTCTTGTCCTTTGTGCTGTTGTCTGTGCCCAATAATGTTTTGTGCTGCTACCATGTTGTGTTGCTACCATGTTGTTGTCAAGTTGTGTTGCTGCCTTGCTATGTTGTTGTCTTCAGTCTTTATGTAGTGTTGTGTTGTCTCTCTTGTCGTGATGTGTGTTTTTTCCTATATTTATATGTTATTTATTTGTTTTATTTTTAATCCCGGCCCCCGTCATCGCAGGAGGATTTTTACCTTTTGGTAGGCAATCATTGTAAATAAGTTTGTTCTTAACTGACTTGCCTAGTTAAATAAAGGTTAAATTAAACAAAAATAAAACATCTCATTGTGAATGGAATTTATATGTTTAAATGAATGATTAGAATATTCCACCCTGAAACTATATAATTGTATGAAATTGATTAGAATCATCAAATTATTATTAAATGATGTGTATAGTCTTAGTCAGTAAAATTATAATAAATGATGTGTGTAGTTTTAGTCAGAATTAGGGTAAAACAATATATCTGTACAATATGTCTCTATAGTATCTTGAACACAGACTGTCTGAGCAAAATTCGGTGTCGACCTTGCTAGGGGCCTAATCTGCGAAATTTGGGAGAGGGCAATGAGTACTCCCTAATCTTGAGGGAGGACAGGGAGTGCTTCTCACGGTTCCTAATCTTTGTCGGCTGGGTATTGATACAGTATGTGCGTAGGATACCTACTGTTCGTGTGTATGTATGTGCGCATGATATCTACTGTTTGTGTGCAGAAGTATGTGTGTAAGGAGCAGGTATAAAATTAATGGTTTTGTACAATGAACCAGCGCTCTAGTGAATAAACATTTTGACTATTTAGCTGGGCCTCTGTCTGTTTCATTCAACCAGTATCTTACAAATTCTGGGTTGCAGACCGGGTAGTTTAATTGAATTGGGTTATGAACATTGAGAACATAATTCTCGTGACACTCATGAAAAGCTGTAGACCACACTATTTACCAATATTTTTTGTAGCTGTCTACATACCACAACAAACCGATGCTGGCACTAAGACCGCACTCAGTGAGGGACTTTAATGCAGAAAAACTCAAATCAGTTTTTCCTAATTTCTCTAGACCACCTTTACTCCACACACAGAGATGCATACAAAGCTCTCCCTGGCCCTCCATTTGTCAAATCTGACCATAATTCTATCATTCTTATTTTCAATGACGGCCTAGGAACAGTGGGTTAACTGCCTGTTCAGGGGCAGAACGACAGATTTGTACCTTGTCAGCTCGGGGGTTTGAAATTGCAACCTTCCGGTTACTAGTCCAACGCTCTAACCACTTCGCTACCCTGCCGCCCCAATGACAGGAGCTTATCAGATGTGCTAAATTACTTCTATGCTCGTTTCGAGGCAAGTAACACTGAAGCAGTCTGCTGTCCCTACATGCTTCAAGATAGCCACCATTGTTCCTGTACTCAAGAATGCAAAGGTACCTGCACTAAATGACTATCACCCCGTAGCACTCACTTCTGTTATCATGAAGTGCTTTGAGAGACTAGTCAAGGATCATATCACCTCCACCTTACCTGGCACCCTAGACCCACTTCAATTTGCTTACCGCCCCAATAGGTCCACAGACAATCGCCATCACACTGCATACTGCCCTATCCCATCTGGACAAGAGGAATACCCATGTAAGAATGCTGTTCATTGACTATAGCTCAGCATTCAACACCATAGTACCCTCCATGCTCATCATTAAGCTCGAGGCCCTGGGTCTGAACCCCGCCCTGTGCAAATAGGTTCTAGACTTCCTGACAGGCCGCCCCCAATTGGTGAAGGTAGGAAACAACATCTACACTTCACTGATCCTCAACACTGGGGCCCCACAAGGGTGTGTGCTCATCCCACTCCTATACTCCCTGTTCACCGATGCATGCCTCCAACTCAATCATCAAGTTTGCAGATGACACAACAGTAGTAGGCTTGATTACCAACAACGACGAGACAGCCTACAGGCAGGAGGTGAGGGCTCTGGGAGTGTGGTGTCAGAAAAATAACCTCACACTCAACATCAACAAAACAAAGGACATGATTGTGGACTTCCGGAAACAGCAGAAGGAGCACCCCCCTATCCACATCGACGGGACAGCAGTGGAGAAGGTCGAAAGTTTTAAGTTCCTTGGCATACATATCACTGACAAACTGAAATGGTCCACCCACACAGACAGTTTGGTGAAGGAAGCACAACAGCGCCTCTTCAACCTCAGGAGGCTGAAGAAATTTGGCTTGTCACCTAAAACCCTCACACACTTTTACAGATGCACAATCGAGAACATTCTGTCGGGCTGCATCACCGCCTGGTACGGCAACTGCACCGCCCACAACCGCAAGGCTCTCCAGAGGGTGGTGCGGTCTGCACAACGCATCACCGGGGGCATACTACCTGCCCTCCAGAACACCTACAGCACCAGGTGTCACAGGAAGGTCAAAAAGATCATCAAGGACAACAACCACTCGAGCCACTGCCTCCAGAAGGTGAGGTTAGTACAAGTGCATCAAAGCTGGGAGCGAAAGACTGAAAAACAGCTTCTATCTCAAGGTCATCAGATTGTTAAATAGCCATCACTAGCACAGAGGGGCTGCTGCCTACATACACAGACTTGAAATCATTAGCCACTTTAATAAATGGAACACTAGTCACTTTAATAATGTCACTTTAATAATGTTTAGATATCTTGCACTACTCATCTCATATGTATATACTGTATTCTATACTATCTACTGTATCAGTCTATGTCGCTCTGACATTACTCATCCATATATTTATATATTCTTAATTTCATTCCTTTACTTAAATTAGTGTGTATTAGGTATTTGTTGTGAAGTTGTTAGATATTACTTGTTAGATGTTGTTGTACTAGAAGGAACTAGAAGCACAAGCATTTCGCTACACCCGCAAAAACATCTAGTAAACACGTGTATGTGACCAATACAATTTGATTTGATCAACAACTACAGGAAGCATTTGGTTGCAGTCATTGCAGCTAAAGGTGGGACAAACAGTTATTGAGTGTAAGGGGGCAAAACATTTTTCACACAGGGGAATTGGGTGTTGCATAAGTTTGTTAATTAAATAAATGAAATAAGTATATATTTTTTGTTATTTGGTTCCCTTTATCTAATATTAGGTTTTGGTTGAAGATCTGATAACATTCAGCAGAAAAATATGCACAAAAAAAATACTTTTTAGCTCTAACTTTTAGAGCTATAAGCTATTATGACCCCATCACTGAAAGTTACAACTCACAGCAACACATGTATTCTGTTTCCTTCTACGATGCTCATACCCACTCAGACCACTTGCCCAGACAGTCCTAGTGACATTCTTGCTTGAGAAATCGTTTTTTTCAACAACAAAAATATTTTCTTTTTGACCACTTTAATTGAAAACTATTACAGTAAGGTACTTAATTGTTAACCAGAAATGATTTGATATTGAGATCAAACACAGCTGCATTGGGCCTTTACAATGCAGGAAAATAATTTTACATTTGCTAAAAAAAATCTAGGGGAGAATCCCCCACACCCCGCCTAAATTGGGCCCCCCCCCATGTTCAAAAACCGACTATGCCCCTGATTCTACATTTACTATTGTACTATTACATATCCTTTCTGTTACACAACATATTGCCCAACAGAATCAGTATTAGTATAATATGGAGCTGATCGACATACTTGTTGAGCATTCTTGATAAGTCGACGAGCCTGCGCCTTGATACTGGGCATATCTGGCTCAGAGGGGTTAACCAGCGTGGTGACCTCGGTGGGGCCTATGAAGTGATGATGTTGGGGCCAGCCAAGGTCAAGACCAGGTGCATCCAAGTCAGAGTGCACAGGCCAGTATGTGTCTGAAGAGCCATCTCCCTCAGACTCTACATACGGGAGCTCTGGCTGAGTGCTCTGGTACGGAATTTGCACTGTGCACCTAATGTGCTCAATTTCCTGTCTGGAGAGGAAGTCCACCACATCCGCACTCTGAAGGAATTCATAATAGCCCTCCAAGTCATCCTCCACAAGCGCGTCAATGGCCAGCCGGTACTCCTCGCGGAAGTGGGAAGGCAGGTATTTGGGGTCCAGGGGGTTATCCCCTGCTGAGGAACACTGAGAGCGGTGCGCCATGCTGATTCCTGAGAGAGAACCTGAGAGGGTACACACAATATGAGAACTTGGTAGGGAGGAGGGATGGAAACAAAGTTATACGGTGGCAGATGTGTAGGCTATGATCAATTCTGCTTATTTATGGGTGATTTTGCAAATGCGGGCCTTTTTGTGTCTCAGGGTTAGATTTGTAAAATAAAATGTTAATTCCAACAACCACAAAAAATCACATCCATTATTAAGTAGAGACTAAAATAATCTTAAACCTTTTCCCCCCAACTTTCAATGTTTTTTGTTTGTTTTATTTTCTAAAGCCTTTCATGTCTGGATTTCACTGTTTTGCACAGTTTTTGTCCTGTCTCACACCCAGACGTTTGACATCCTACTATGTATTACACTTACAAAAGTCTTGATAATTAGAAAATAATGCACCTGTTTTTAAAAAGAGGCAAATAAATGGACACAATATACATATTAGACGTGCATAAGCCATTTGTTACTTTTTTTATATACACAAAATACAGTCTCTACGTGTTGTTATTGCCACCACGACAAGCAAATTACATGATAATAACGTTTTTTCTAAAAGTTTGTGTACTTGGTTACCATGGATATGAACAGTGACAGTGGGGCGCATTGATGATGTCATGGAGGGAGAATCAAATTTTGATGCCGGGAAATTATAGAAAAATAAAGGTAAATATGACTTGAGTAAATAATATTGTACGCCATTACCAAATAGGCTATAATGTCATCAAATTATGTTAGATTTTTAAAAATTATTTTAATTATGTGTATTTAGGATACATTGTATGCTAGCTGTTCAACTGGATTTAGCATACTAGAATCCTTGCTATTTATGAACAAATACTGTAAAATGTCATTCCCACCACACGTTATTACCACCACATAATGAACTGTGATGCAAAGGACAGAATGTGGTGGTAATGACAAAATGTATTAGTTCATACATTTTTACTTACCTTAAGACCTAAAAAGAAACATAAATTACATATATGATCATGGTTAAGTTGAAATTGAACACTTATTTGCTAAATAAGACCATTACATTTTGTATTATGTTAGGATGATTGTGTGATTTTGATGTCTATTTATGTGATTTTCTATGGTTATTACTGACTTTAATTATTATTATTTTTTATATAAGAAACCCCCTTAAATCAACCAAGGAGAGGACAATGACATGCATTAACAAAATCAAACAAGATCCTATAAGATACCAAGAGTATCTTAAGAAACAAAAAGATACCGCAAGAGAAAAGAAAGTGGTGAACTGAAACCCATCTCACAACTTTCCCAGTGAGAAAAAGGGGGGTGGGGGGGCAATGGAAAATAAACCAAAGAAACAGAAGATCAACTATCCAGAAATTAGTGGTTATGGAGTCATACATGTCAAGGAACACACCACATCACTCACCTGAAGTCTTACAGCTACAGAATGATGACCTACCTGCCCCTCAAATGGCACCGGATTCCCACTCCTATTAAAACTCGGAAACCCCAAGACAGAGAGGCCGTAGGAAGGTGAGAAAAAAAAACAGATCCAAAGTCTACAGAGATCTATGTATGGCAAATATGAAGTTGGAGGCCACGGGAAAGAAAAATTAGAAAGTATTACAAGAAATATATGATAGATTGTCAGAGAAGATCCGTACAAAAACAAAACACCAAATGCGGTCAAAGCCACAGAATCTGAGAAGAATAACATAACACCATCATATCAGAGCCGCGAGATAAATATCAGAAGCAACAGAGTGCAAAAGACCAACAAGTGATATCCAAGGTTTTGGCTGGGAAATTACTAAAAAGTATTCCATGGTGAAAATGGTCCACAGAGAATTTGGATTCTCTGCGAAGACAATGTGCGGAAACAACAAACAGCCAGACTGTCTGCAGTACTCAAGAAAGAAACATTTGAATGCAATTAGCCCAGCAATAGAAGGTTAAATAAAAATGCTCTTTGAATGTGATGATAACAATCGAGCATCAACAGGAAAAAGGGAAAGATTGACAAGACACAAGAATAAAATAAAGGGATAACTGAACGACACACTGGCAAAACTCCATCAAAAGTTAGAATTATCAGAGGTCAAGCTGTCATACACTGAGTTCACCAAAAGATGTCCCCTTTGGATTGTCAATCCATCAGTGAAAGACAGGGACACATGCCAACCTTCAGTTCATGGCAGACAAGTTGTTATATCAGAGTGGTTAAAAGCAGCAACATTTAAGAATTGGTTGGGTCTTTGTGTTGCGAGAAGATGACCAAATAGTGCATGTATCGAGAGTGCCCTCTTTGCAAAGAGAAAGAGCTGCAGACTTCCGCTTTTGATGGTGGCCGACAAACATGGTGGTTTGAGTAGAATGTAAGGCAGAATAGTGAGAGAAAAAAACTAAAGATGGAACAAAAGAGAAGTTTAATGTCCATTTGACTGTAAATGAGAAGGTGTACGGTACCCTTCAAACTCTACTGGAAGACTTCACATGCAATTAGAAGAACAAACTTGGGAAACATACAATAAAATTAAACATGCACAACTGTGACATTAAAATGTTTAAAAAGGTATTTTTCATCAGTTGTTTTATATGAAATGTAATGTGTCATTACCACAATGCTAAGTTATTACCATCACGGAACATATTTTTGAGGAAACAGTGTATTAAATTACAATTGATATTGATGATTTTTCCAATAGGTGAACCTTAATGCTTGTTCTTAAGATAATATGATTTTGATGTGGTAAATACATGTTTCTGAGTATCATCAATGCATATATGGACATTTAGACATGACAATGATGAATACATATAACTAAGAAAACTTCCAAATAGTAAAAAAAAAACATGATTTTAAAAAATCATGACAAATGTTTTTTAAAATACCTTAAGGACAATTTCTGTGATTTCCTTTTCAACTAAGATAGCACATTTTATAACGTGGTGGTAATGACATTTCCCCTCGGGTATTTGGGGAAACTGGTAAAATTCTGTAATAGTATGGTCTCAGCCACTATTAGATCTTGTTTCCAGACAGAGTGAAGATAGATAAAAAGCAGTTTCAAGAGGTTTTCTAGAATATTTAACATCCAAAAGCACCCGTATTTGCAAAATCAGCCTTAAACAAAATATGTCACCGTTTACATATTCATATTCTCTTGTGCATGTCCCTGTGTAACCCAACACTAAAACAAAGTGGAAAGGGGGATATATGCAACAGGGTAAAAAGGCTTATGGAGTGGCTCCTCCCCCTGGCACAACAGTCAATTCTTACTCCATTTGCAAGTTCATATTTAGGCAGGCTGTCATGAAAATGCAGAAATACCAAAGACCGTACAGTGCGAAGATAGGCAAAAACTGCTTCTCCAATAGAAATCCCTGATCACGCTTGTAGGCGATGTCATGGCGACATTGGCAAGCAAAGCTCATGCGTAGAAACACGTCTTCGGATCTAAAAGTCGTCTCGCGCCGAACTGCGCATGTGCAGTCAGTCAAAGGCACTCCTTCCATATAGGTAACTTTCAGGTTTGAGTAATAACATGTTCAACTACTTAAGAATCTAGGCTGTGCCTTTATATTACGAGAAAATTAACAACTAAGGAATATTTTTTCACTTTTCTGATTGACTTCTCAAACCCGTCCTGTTCTGTTTGGTCTGTTTCGCAAGCGTTCCCGGAAGTTTAGCGATGTTGCGCCTCTGGGTTTAGAAACTCTGTGGAAATACAGTACTCAAAAGCCTAACATAATGTAAAAATGATAAGGATAATGAGACTAATAACAAACATACACGTAACGTAATAGTTTTTCTAGGAAATATCTATAACTTCGGGGACAATTATGTTTCTCAGCTCAACAAAATAGCCTTGCTATTTTGGTGTTTGAATAAAGTAGGTATACATCCTCAAAACAAATCCCACGAACAAATCAATAAATATCAACCAAGAGAGAAATGTTACACATTATCTTCCCATATGTTTACTGAAACAATTTGAGAACTCACTTTATGGCTCAACTGAGATTCTTCATGAATTGAATACGTCCATGGTTTCAGTTTAGGCTGTTTGCAACTATTTAGTCCTTCTCTCGAAACTTCTCTCGAAGTCCGTGCTGGACTCGTCAAAAAGAGCGTGGTGTTTGGCTTTATCACCTACTCCGGCAGAACCTGTTCATTTTCATGCTTGCTTGAGGCATGTTAGGGAGAATGGAAGAGTTTCAGAAATGAGAAAAACGCCCGTCTCACATATTGCTGACGATTTCTGCCCCGCCTCAACTTTACAGATTGCAACTGAAATGTTCTATTTTTTTTTACAGTTAGTTTGTAGCGCGGATATATCAGCCCTCACCCTTCCACACTCGGATATAATAGGAATGTGGTGTACATTGAACTGTCTAGTGTCGTTCCCTGCAGAACAGTCATCTGGTGATAGGACTGTATAAATATTTGTCATTGTCTTGGTAGTCTTTGTCAACTGTTAACGATAATCATGGCCGGCGCCAGGACAGATGAATGGGCATTTGATTTCCATAGGGGGACACGATTTTTTCATGCGAATTTGATTAAAAGAGGCACGCTTTTTCATGCGAACTTGTTTCATGGGTGTTATAGTAAAGTGAGTGAGTTTCAAGTTTGGGGAAGCTAACAATTTATCCTACCATTTCTACCAATCTGCGTGCCCGCTCTGATTTGCATATGCGCATTTTTGTGGAAGTTTAATTTCAATAATAATGTTTTCGTTTTTCTAAATCATTGTCACCTGGTTAATCATACAAATCTGAATTAACATGATTAAAAAAAATCAAGTAACGCAGGAGCGAGCACCATACACACTGATAAACCTTGATCCATTTGCCACTAAATAAATGAGCGCATGAAACTTAGAGATAGGCCAACGCAGCAGTAGGCCTATAACTTCCATCATCAACTAAGTAAAATATTTAGGCCTAAAGCCAACAAATAAAAACAGAAGAAAATATCCTGATGAAAAAAACAGGTTCTTTCAGTTGAATTCAGTTCTCTACTCGGCCTGTCTGCCTCACTTTCTATTTGTCTTGACTTGAGGTATCTCTAGTAAAGTGCAACATTGCATCAAATTAATAAACTGTGTCCAGCACGAAGCTGTCACTAGCGAACTTGTAACATTGTATCAACTGGCCTATTGAGCTTGGGACAGACAGCTGTTTTTGTGCAGGGGAAAAATCTTCACGTCTTTTATGTTTCACTGGATGTATGGGATCGGTATATCACCGAGGTAAAGAAGGTTTTCTATTAGACACAACATACATTCTCCATTAAATCTCTTGTTCACAATGACTTTTGCATTGATTGCCGTAGAAACATCAAAACAAGTGATAATTACTCTAAAAAGGTCTGGCCAACTTTTACAATCTTTGAATTGCATAACAAGTTAAGTGATGATTAGATAAAGTAATGATATCATATAGAAATGCATTTAAATCTCTTGTTCACAATAACATTTGCATTGATTGTCATAGAAACATAAAAAAAAGTGCTAACGATTCTAAATTCATTTGCATAAAAAAGTAAAGTGTTGGTTTGATATAAATAAACAAATCGTATACAAATGCATTTAAATCTCTTGTTTGTTTGATCAGCTTCTACCCCCAACCCATAAGACTGCTAAATAGTTAACCAAATGGCTACCCGAACTATCTGCATTGAACCGTTTACTCTTTTTGACTCTTTACACACAGACACAGACACCGACACACACAGACAGACACACACACACACACACACACACACACACGCTGCTGCTACTGTCTATTATACAGTTGAAGTCAGTGTGGGTCAGAAGTTAACATACACTCAATTAGTATTTGGTAGCATTGTCTTTAAACTGTTGAACTTGGGTCAAACATTTCGGGTAGCCTTCCACAAGCTTCCCACAATAAGTTGGGTGAATTTTGGCCCATCTCCCCTGACAGAGCTGGTGTAATTGAGTCAGGTTTGTAGGCCTCCTTGCTCGGACACGCTTTTTCAGTTCTGCCCACAAATTGTCTATAGGTTTGAGGTCAGGGCTTTGCGATGGCCACTTCAATACCTTGACTTTGTTGTCCTTTGCTAACTAACTCTCTCAAAGAGTGCAGTGTATAAAGTCAGAAAATCTGCTGTCTCAGTCACTGCCTTGCACGAAGGGAGTAATCCAAGGCTGGATCCTAGGCCCCAAGCTCTTCTCAATTCACATCAACAACATAGCTCAGGTAGTAGGAAGCTCTCTCATCCATTTATATACAGATGATACAGTCTTATACACAGCTGGCCCCTCCCCGGATCTTCCCAATGCTCTACAACAAAGCTTTATTAGTGTCGAACAAGCTTTCTCTCCCCTTAACCTTGTTCTGAACACCTCCAAAACAAAGGTCACGTGGTTAGGTAAGAAGAATGCCCCTCTCCCCACAGGTGTGATTACTACCATTGAGGGTTTAGGAGCTTGAGATAGTCACCTCATACAAGTACTTGGGACTATGGCTAGACAGTACACTGTCCTTCTCTCAACACATACAGTCGAAGTCGGAAGTTTACATACACCTTAGCCTAATACATTTAAACTCAGTTTTTCACAATTGCTGACATTTAATCCTAGTAAAAATTCCCTGTCTTAGGTCAGTTAGGATCACCACTTATTTTAAGAATGTGAAATGTCAGAATAATAGTAGAGAGAAGAATTTATTTCAAATTTGATTTCTTTCATCACATTCCCAGTGGGTCGGAAGTTCACATACACTCAATTAGTATTTGGTAGCATTGCCTTTAAATTGTTTAACTTGGGTCAAACATTTCGGGTAGCCTTCTACAAGCTTCCCACAATAAGTTGGGTGAATTTTTGTCCCATTCCTCCTGACAGAGCTGGTGTAACTGAGTCAGATTTGTAGGCCTCCTTGCTCGCACACGCTTTTTCAGTTCTGCCCACAAATGTTCTACAGGATTGAGTTCAGGGCTTTGTGATGGCCACTCCAATACCTTGACTTTGTTGTCCTTAAACCATTTTGCAACAACTTTGGAAGTATGCTTGGGGTCATTGTCCATTTGGAAGACCCATTTGCGACCAAGCTTTAACTTCCTGACTGATGTCTTGAGATGTTGCTTCAATATATCCACATCATTTTCGTTCCTCATGATGCCATCTATTTTGTGAAGTGCACCAGTCCCTCCTGCAGCAAAGCACCCCCACCACATGATGCTGCCACCCCGTGCTTCACGGTTGGGATGTTATTCTTCGGCTTGTAAGCCTCCCCCTTTTTCCTACAAACATAACGATGGTCATTATGGCCAAACAGTTCTATTTTTGTTTCATCAGACCAGAGGACATTTCTCCAAAAAGTACGATCATTGTCCCCATAGTCTGGCTTTTGTATGGAGGTATTGGATCAGTGGCTTCTTCCTTGCTGAGTGACCTTTCAGGTTATGTCGATATAGGACTCGTTTTACTGTGCATATAGATACTTTTGTACCTGTTTCCTCTAGCATCCAGCACTAGATGTTCCAAGATGTTCCAAGATGGCGTAGCAGTAAGTCGTCCTGTCGCGTCGTGTCCCCTGTATATATTGTTTATCGTTTCTTTTTCGTTTTTTACATATTTTTCCTCGCATATCTCTTTAAAAACATTCTGCTAAACCTAAGCTTCCAAATACTCTCCTGCAACCCGCCTCACCCAATGTAGCTATTTTTCCTAAAGTATTTATATTTACTTCGGAACCGGAACCCCTCAACTGAAGCTAGCCAGCTAACCACCAGCTATGCTAGCGGTCTTCAGCTAACCGGTCATCAGCTAAGCTAATCTTTAGCTCGGAAAGCTCTCGCCAGTTCGAACAACGCGACTCTAACCAGAGCATAACGGACCTATTTATTTTTCCTCCGGATTCATCCCCGGATTCCCACCGCAAACGGAACATTTTTCAGCTGGATCTTCACAACTAGCTATCTAGCTAAACCGCAACCCCAGATGATTACTCCTGGCTAGCGCTTCCACCCACTTAGCGTGAAGCTAGCCCAGCCAGCGCACCTGTCCTACCAAATCAAATCAAATCAAATCAAATTTATTTATATAGCCCTTCGTACATCAGCTGATATCTCAAAGTGCTGTACAGAAACCCAGCCTAAAACCCCAAACAGCAAGCAATGCAGGTGTAGAAGCACGGTGGCTAGGAAAAACTCCCTAGAAAGGCCAAAACCTAGGAAGAAACCTAGAGAGGAACCAGGCTATGTGGGGTGGCCAGTCCTCTTCTGGCTGTGCCGGGTGGAGATTACAACAGAACATGGCCAAGATGTTCAAATGTTCATAAATGACCAGCATGGTCGAATAATAATAAGGCAGAACAGTTGAAACTGGAGCAGCAGCACAGTCAGGTGGAAGTTGAAACTGGAGCAGCAGCATGGCCAGGTGGACTGGGGACAGCAAGGAGTCATCATGTCAGGTTGTCCTGGGGCATTGTCCTAGGGCTCAGGTCAGTTGAAACTGGAACAGCAGCATGGCCATGTGGACTGGGGACAGCAAGGAGTCATCATGTCAGGTAGTCCTGGAGCTCAGGTCCTAGGGCTCAGGTCCTCCGAGAGAGAGAAAGAAAGAGAGAAGGAGAGAATTAGAGAATGCACACTTAGATTCACACAGGACACCGAATAGGACAGGAGAAGTACTCCAGATATAACAAACTGACCCCAGCCCCCCGACACATAAACTACTGCAGCATAAATACTGGAGGCTGAGACAGGAGGGGTCAGGAGACACTGTGGCCCCATCCGAGGTCACCCCCGGACAGGGCCAAACAGGAAGGATATAACCCCACCCACTTTGCCAAAGCACAGCCCCCACACCACTAGAGGGATATCTTCAACCACCAATTTACCATCCTGAGACAAGGCTGAGTATATACCACCGGAGCATACTCCTGGGCTACAATACCCGGGCCCACGACCGGTCTATCGATGTCACCGCATGAAGAGGAATAAACAGACTCACCCCATCGTGACGTCCCCCAAAGGCTAACTCTCTAGCCCTCGCTATCTCCCTGCTTGCTAATTCGGCCTGCTAACTGCTAGGCTGTCTAGCCCCGGTCCGCTAACTGCTACCTTGTTTAGCCCCGGCCTACGAACTGTTAGCTTGTTAGCACAGGCCTGCTAACCATCTGAATCGCCGCGTCCCAAACACGCACCGGACCCATATTCACTTTCTATCTCTTTTTGATTTTTAATCTGTTTATACCTTTCCGGAAACCTGCCTCACCCAATGTGACACGGAATCGCTATTATTTTTTATTTTTAGAACACACTCAAGAATCTCCAGAAGCCAACCAGCTAACTAGCTACAAGCTATTTAGTCATTGTTAACTTTTTTTCAACCTGGATAACACTCGCCAGTCCAGCACCCCTGCCCCATCCACCGCTGCCCCCTGGACACTGATCTCTTGGCTACATAGCTGATGCACGCTGGACTGTCCATTAATCACGGTACTCCATTCTGCTTGTTTATGTTTTATCTGTCGGCCCCGTTGCCTAGTCAACGCCATTTTACCTGCTGTTGTTGTGCTAGCTGATTAGCTGTTGTCTCACCTACTGTTTTAGCTAGCTTTCCCAATTCAACACCTGTGATTACTGTATGCCTCGCTGTATGTCTCTCTCAAATGTCAATATGCCTTGTATCCTGTTGCTCAGGTTAGTTATCATTGTTTTAGTTCACAATGGAGCCCCTAGTTCTACTCTTCATACCCCTGATAACTCCTTTGTCCCACCTCCCACACATGCAGTGACCTCACCCATTACAACCAGCATGTCCAGAGATACAACCTCTCTCATCATCACCCAGTGCCTGGGCTTACCTCCGCTGTACCCGCACCCCACCATACCCCTGTCTGCGCATTATGCCCTGAATATATTCTACCATGCCCAGAAACCTGCTCCTCTTATTCTCTGTCCCCAACGCTCTAGGCGACCAGTTTTGATAGCCTTTAGCCGCACCCTCATACTACTCCTTCTCTGTTCCGCGGGTGATGTGGAGGTAAACCCAGGCCCTGCATGTCCCCAGGCACCCTCATTTGTTGACTTCTGTGATCGTAAAAGCCTTGGTTTCATGCATGTCAACATCAGAAGCCTCCTCCCTAAGTTTGTTTTACTCACTGCTCTAGCACACTCTGCTAACCCTGATGTCCTTGCTGTGTCTGAATCCTGGCTCAGGAAGGCCACCAAAAATTCAGAGATTTCCATACCCAACTATAACATCTTCCGTCAAGATAGATCTGCCAAAGGGGGAAGAGTTGCAGTCTACTGCAGAGATAGCCTGCAAAGTAATGTCATACTTTCCAGGTCCATACCCAAACAGTTCGAACTACTAATTTTGAAAATTACTCTCTCCAGAAATAAGTCTCTCACTGTTGCCGCCTGCTACCGACCCCCTCAGCTCCCAGCTGTGCCCTGGACACCATTTGTGAATTGATCGCCCCCATCTAGCCTCAGAGTTTGTTCTGTTAGGTGACCTAAACTGGGATATGCTTAACACCCCGCCAGTCCTACAATCTAAGCTAGATGCCCTCAATCTCACACAAATCATCAAGGAACCCACCAGGTACAACCCTAACTCTGTAAACAAGGGCACCCTCATAGACGTCATCCTGACCAACTGGCCCTCCAAATACACCTCCGCTGTCTTCAACCAGGATCTCAGCGATCACTGCCTCATTGCCTGTATCCGCTACGGAGCCGCAGTCAAACGACCACCCCTCATCACGGTCAAACGCTCCCTAAAACACTTCTGTGAGCAGGCCTTTCTAATCGACCTGGCCCGGGTATCCTGGAAGGACATTGACCTCATCCCGTCAGTTGAGGATGCCTGGTCATTCTTTAAAAGTAACTTCCTCACCATTTTAGATAAGCATGCTCCGTTCAAAAATGCAGAACTAAGAACAGATACAGTCCTTGGTTCACCCCAGACCTGACTGCCCTCGACCAGCACAAAAACATCCTGTGGCGGACTGCAATAGCATCGAATAGTCCCCGTGATATGCAACTGTTCAGGGAAGTCTGGAACCAATACACGCAGTCAGTCAGGAAAGCTAAGGCCAGCTTCTTCAGGCAGAAGTTTGCATCCTGTAGCTCCAACTCCAAAAAGTTCTGGGACACTGTGAAGTCCATGGAGAACAAGAGCACCTCCTCCCAGCTGCCCACTGCACTGAGGCTAGGTAACACGGTCACCACCGATAAATCCATGATTATCGAAAACTTCAATAAGCATTTCTCAACGGCTGGCCATGCCTTCCGCCTGGCTACTCCAACCTCGGCCAACAGCTCCTCCCCCCCGGCAGCTCCTCGCCCAAGCCTCTCCAAGTTCTCCTTTACCCAAATTCAGATAGCAGATGTTCTGAAAGAGCTGCAAAACCTGGACCCGTACAAATCAGCTGGGCTTGACAATCTGGACCCCCTATTTCTGAAACTATCCGCCGCCATTGTCGCAACCCCTATTACCAGCCTGTTCAACCTCTCTTTCATATCGTCTGAGATCCCCAAGGATTGGAAAGCTGCCGCAGTCATCCCCCTCTTCAAAGGGGGAGACACCCTGGACCCAAACTGTTACAGACCTATATCCATCCTGCCCTGCCTATCTAAGGTCTTCGAAAGCCAAGTCAACAAACAGGTCACTGACCATCTCGAATCCCACCGTACCTTCTCCGCTGTGCAATCTGGCTTCCGAGCCGGTCACGGGTGCACCTCAGCCACACTCAAGGTACTAAACGATATCATAACCGCCATCGTTAAAAGACAGTACTGTGCAGCCGTCTTCATCGACCTTGCCAAGGCTTTCGACTCTGTCAATCACCATATTCTCATCGGCAGACTCAGTAGCCTCGGTTTTTCGGATGACTGCCTTGCCTGGTTCACCAATTACTTTGCAGACAGAGTTCAGTGTGTCAAATCGGAGGGCATGCTGTCCGGTCCTCTAGCAGTCTCTATGGGGGTGCCACAGGGTTCAATTCTCGGGCCGACTCTTTTCTCTGTGTATATCAATGATGTTGCTCTTGCTGCGGGCGATTCCCTGATCCACCTCTACGCAGACGACACCATTCTATATACTTTCGGCCCGTCATTGGACACTGTGCTATCTAACCTCCAAACAAGCTTCAATGCCATACAACACTCCTTCCGTGGCCTTCAACTGCTCTTAAACGCTAGTAAAACCAAATGCATGCTTTTCAACCGATCGCTGCCTGCACCCGCATGCCCGACTAGCATCACCACCCTGGATGGTTCCGACCTTGAATATGTGGACATCTATAAGTACCTAGGTGTCTGGCTAGACTGCAAACTCTCCTTCCAGACTCATATCAAACATCTCCAATCAAAAATCAAATCAAGAGTCGGCTTTCTATTCCACAACAAAGCCTCCTTCACTCACGCCGCCAAGCTTACCCTAGTAAAACTGACTATCCTACCAATCCTCGACTTCGGCAATGTCATCTACAAAATGGCTTCCAACACTCTACTCAGCAAACTGGATGCAGTATATCACAGTGCCATCCGTTTTGTCACTAAAGCACCTTATACCACCCACCACTGAGACTTGTATGCTCTAGTCGGCTGGCCCTCGCTACATATTCGTCGCCAGACCCACTGGCTCCAGGTCATCTACAAGTCCATGCTAGGTAAAGCTCCGCCTTATCTCAGTTCACTGGTCACGATGGCAACACCCATCCGTAGCACGCGCTCCAGCAGGTGTATCTCACTGATCATCCCTAAAGCCAACACCTCATTTGGCCGCCTTTCGTTCCAGTACTCTGCTGCCTGTGACTGGAACGAATTGCAAAAATCGCTGAAGTTGGAGACTTTTATCTCCCTCACCAACTTCAAACATCAGCTATCTGAGCAGCTAACCGATCGCTGCAGCTGTACATAGTCT
This sequence comes from Oncorhynchus tshawytscha, assembly GCF_018296145.1. Taxonomy (NCBI): domain Eukaryota; kingdom Metazoa; phylum Chordata; class Actinopteri; order Salmoniformes; family Salmonidae; genus Oncorhynchus; species Oncorhynchus tshawytscha. The sequence continues at coordinate 49,966,129 of NC_056429.1, read as the reverse complement.
ATTGGTAAATAGCCCACCCATTTTCACCTACCTCATCCCCATACTGTTTTTATTTACTTACTTTTCTGCTCTTTTGCACACCAATATCTCTACCTGTACATGACCGTCTGATCATTTATCACTCCAGTGTTAATCTGCAAAATAGTAACTATTCGTCTACCTCCTCATGCCTTTTGCACACATTGTATATAGACTCCCCCTTTGTTTTCTACTGTGTTATTGACTTGTTAATTGTTTATTCCATGTGTAACTCTGTGTTGTCTGCTCACACTGCTATGCTTTATCTTGGCCAGGTCGCAGTTGTAAATGAGAACTTGTTCTCAACTAGCCTACCTGGTTAAATAAAGGTGAAATAAAAAATAAATAAAAAAATCTTCACAAGGTCGTTTGCTGTTGTTCTGGGATTGATTTGCACTTTTCGCACCAAAGTATGTTCATCTCCAGGAGACAGAACGCGTCTCCTTCCTGAGCGGTATGACGGCTGTGTGGTCCCATTGTCAGGGATTTCCTCCTCTTCTTCCGAAGAGGAGAGGCGAAAAGGATCAGAGGACCAATATGCGGCGTGGTAAGTGTCCATGGTTCTTTTAATACATAAATGTGCACATGAACAACTGACTACAAAAACAAGAAACGTGTGAAACCCTAAACAGTCCTATCTGGTGCAAACACAGAGACAGGAACAATCACCCACAAACACACAGTGACATCCAGGCTACCTAAGTATGATTCTCAATCAGAGACAACTAATGACACCTGTCTCTGATTGAGAACCATACTAGGCCAAAACATAGAAATACCCAAATCATAGAAAAACAAACATAGACTGCCCACCCCAACTCACGCCCTGACCATACTAAATAATGACAAAACAAAGGAAATGAAGGTCAGAACGTGACACCCATGGTGTTTATACTTGTGTACTATTGTTTGTACAGATGAACGTGGTACCTTCAGGCATTTGGAAATTGCTCCCAAGGATGAACCAGACTTGTGGAGGTCTACACATTTTTTTCTGAGTTCTTGACTGATTTCTTTTTCCCATGATGTCAAGCAAAGAGGCACTGAGTTTGAAGGTAGGCCATTAAATACATCCACAGGTACACCTCCAATTGACTCAAATGTTGTCAATTAGCCTACCAGAAGCTTCTAAAGTCATGACATAATTTTCTGAAATTTCCCAAGCTGTTTAAAGGCAGAGCAAGGGGAACAACTACTTCAAGGTCTCAGAGCGAGTGACGTCACTGATTGAAACGCTATTAGCGAGCACCCCGCCAACTAGCTATCCATTTCACACCGGTTACATATGTAAACTTTGGACTTCAACTGTATGTTTACCATACCTAGCTAGCTAGCTAGCCAGCCAGCCCAGAGAGAGCATTGCATTGTGGGTTTTGTATTAGACTGAGCTGCAACATATTTCCACAATGATGTTGCCACCAACTTTGTTATATTGACAAAATAAAAAATGTGTTCACATATTAGTGTTATTTAACTGTTCAACACTGTTAATCATAGAAAATGTGTGGTTTGTGATGGATTATCCCTTTAAAAAACATATTTGATTACCATCACCAGTTTCTCTATGCTAGCTATGCTGTCAGCTTTTACGAATGGGAGTTTAGCAGTCACTTCTTCTAAACCTGAAAATGTACTACTTCTAAATGTTCTGCAGCAAAAACAGTCTAATACATCCAAATTGGACTTTAGTAACCACATTGTGTGTCATTACATAAATCAATCATGACAGATTTGGCGAATATCGCTTTTTGTTAGATCAGATTTGTTGAATGTGTGTCAATCCAACGTGCTTCTATCCCCCCCAGTCTGCGTTCCATTGACCTCTTTACCGCATCCATCCGCACAGGTGTTACCATGGTCACCAGCAAGCTTTCAGGAAGTGAATCTAACACCAACAACAAGTTGGAGAGGTTTGAAACCACCATCTCTTATTGGCTAATTGCAGGGGCAGACTAGGACCAGAAATAGGCCCTGGCATTTTTAACACACCGGACCATTCTGGCCCCCTTGGCTAAAAATGGACCAGCCCATTTGGCATTTGCCCAAATCGAAAATGAGTCAATTGGGCAATTTACCTTTGTCTTACTTCCATTGCAACAATGTAAAGATCTGATTTGAATGTCCTCGTACACCTAGGCCTTAATCCTAAATTGAGATCTGTGTGCATAATGCTTGTGTAGTTGAAGTGAGACTCGCAGGTTGGCTGAGGCGTGATAGCCAAAAGAGCAATAGAATATAGTCTATCACAGTTGCATTATGTGTTGTTATGCAGAAGGTTGGTGTCTTGTGTCCCATCCTGCCTGTGGCAGAACAGAATGCACTCTATTTATTAAACATGATTTATGAGAAAGTCAGTGGACACATTACTTAGGCCTAAATTACACAATTGTCTCTTCGTAAACCCAAGGGAGTCTGATGTGGTCAAAGGAAGTGATGCAACTCACTCAAGTGGAAGCTTGAAAACAATCCCTCATTGTTTCCTGCAGGCACCTCCCAAGGCACACAGGGGAGCAGTAGATAGATTGTCGACTCGCGACATACCATAGAGCAGGATTCATTGTTTTGACAACCGTTGCCATACTAATTTAGTCAGCAAATTAACAATTATTTCTGGAGCCCTCTGATGATATTCATGAAGCTATATGAAACACATACCTTGTATGTATTCTAAATTTCAATTCAATACCATTTAATACTTTAAAAAAAATAAAAATGTAACAAATCAACTTCTAAACATTTACAAACCATATATAAACACAGGCCTATGTGAGATATTATGATAACAGAAAGGTCAAGGTCACCATATTGAACAGCACAAAGGAACCGAATACTCCAGGTAAAATAAATATTTGGGCTGTACAGATAGGATTAGGCGGTAAAGTCGACTGTACAATCTTATATATACTGTGGTCATGCTCTATTGTCTGCACGGGTGTTGTTGTGTTAGTCTATTGCTTTGCGGTTTTGCTCTTGTTATTGTAAAAGACAATGTGTTCTCAATAATGTACCTGGTTACAAAGGCAATGAAGAAATACATCTTGACATACAAAGAAAATACAATAAGTCTGCACTGAGGCTAAACTACACCGTACACACTATTTCATATTTATAGATTTGAATAATAATAGGGACTTGTTTTTCCTAACTGTATGCATGTTTATTGTTGATGTAGAGCCGACTCCAGAGGAGCTAGCTGCAGTGACCATCCAGTGGGCCACTCAAGGCCTGCTGGCCAGGTGAGAGCAGGAAGGGCAAACAGAACTACAAAGACCTTATGGATCATTTACATTTTAGCAGACACTCTTAGCCAGAGAAACTAACAGGAGCAATTAGGTTTAAGTGCCACATCAACAGACTTTTCACTTAGCTGGCACGGGATTCAAACCAGCAACCATTCGGTTACTGGCCCAACTCTTTAACCACTAGGCTACCAACCTACCTAACATTGAGAAAGAGGCTTTAGCTAATTAGCTATGATAATGGTGTTAGGTTTGGATTTATAAAGCATATTAACATTTTAAAATGTTAAATTCTGAGTCATAGAACTCTTGGCATTACACGTTGACTCAGATCTCCTCCTTTGTTCTTCTTTTAAATAGCATCCGTGAGTGTGCCTATGAGTGTGTTGCAGCGTACAATCAATGATGGGGCGGCAGAGTAGCCTAGTGGTTAGAGCGTTGGACTAGTAACCGAAAGGTTGCAAGTTTGAATCCCCGAGCTGACAAGGTACAAATCTGTCGTTCTGCCCCTGAATAGGCAGTTAACCCACTGTTCCTAGGCTGTCATTGAAAATAAGAATTTGTTCTTAACTGACTTGCCTAGTAAAATAAAGGTTAAAAAAAATAAAAATAAAATGTGACACCATTGTTTCTGAAAATTAGAAGAAGTGTGTGTGCCCTGATAAGTGTGTTTTGATTGGCCTGCAGTCTTTTATGGCACTACTACAAAGAGAACAGGAATAGGCAGAGCGTGAAAGGAAGGAGGAGGACAAGAGGAAGAAGGAAGAGCCATTTCTACAAACTGGAAGCAGTGTTAGCAATTCCAAAGGTGGTGTGACTGATATCTGTAAGATCTGTGGGGACGTGTAATGAAGACATGAGTAATTGACTTTTTTTTTCATAGATGCACATGGGCCACATACTAAAGTGGAAAAGCTGTTGTGAAAAATGTTTGTGTGGCAAGTGACAATGATTTACTTCTCCATAACTTGGAAAAATGTTTTTCTTTGTCTTTACTATTGTGGCATCAATATAATCCACAATAGTATACACAGAGTGTACAAACCATTAGGAACACCTTCCTAATATTAAGTTGCACCCCCCTTTGCCCTCAGAACAACCTAAATTCTTTGAGGCATGGACTCAACAAGGTGTCGAAAGCCTTCCATAGGGATGCAGGCCCATGTTGACTCCAATGCTTTTCACAGTTGTGTCAAGTTGGCTGGATGACATTTGGGTGGTGGTCCATTCTTGATAAATAAGGGAAACTGTTGAGCATGAAAAACCCAGTAGCGTTGTAGTTCTTGACACACTGAAACCGGTGCACCCGGAGTGCGCTGAGAGTCTGGAAGCATGTTCAGGGAGTGAGTGTTTTAATACATAAAAGAAACAATGAACACAAACAACGCACCGACATGAAAACAGAATCAATAACACCCGAGGAAGGAACCAAGAGGAGTGACAGATAATCAAGGAGGTGATGGTCCAGGTGAGTGTCATGAGGCGCAGGTGCGCGAGACGATGGTGACAGCTGTGTGGGATAATCAGCAGCCTGATGACCTAGAGGGAGTATACGACACTGTACTACCATACCCCGTTCTTGCCCATTCACCCTCTTGTGTAAGTGTTCCATTCAATGTCTCAATTGTCTGAAGGCATAAACATCCTTCTTTAACCTGTCTCCTCCCCTTCATCTACACTGATTGAAGTGGATTTAACAAGTGACATCAATAAGGGATCATATCGTGTCATGGAAAGAGCAAGTGTTCTTAATGTTATGTACACTCAGTGTACATTTACAGGACATTTCTAACATAATTTTGCTTTGGTACTTATCTAGGTCTATGACAGAGACACAAAACGTGCCAGTGGCTGCTAAACCAACTTTGCATGATCAACATCACAGATGCCATCAGCAACACATCAGTGTCAGAAGCAGAAGGTGGGATCAGCCGGAGGTTATCACCCTATTGGTGGAGAGAACACACTGGTGAGATAATACAGCGCTAACAGAAATATTAGCTCTTGGTTAGGTGAGATTGAGTGTTCTCCCAACAATTCCCATTGACACATACAAACTATTGATAGGCAAAAAGGCATGACTTGACTTAAACCCTTTCTTTGTGGAGCATAGGTCATATGCAAACTTCCTCCAGCAGGCAAACAACTTCTGAGTATTGGAGTTAGGTGTCCATGCCTAAGGCCTTAGCAATTGCAGAAGTATGTCAGGTAGTGTTTTTTTAAATAGGGTGTGTTTGGATGGCAGCCAATCTACAGAGCTCCTTTTTGGGGGCCATCTTGGAGCAGTTCAGCTGGGGGCAGACCAGAGGACCCACGCAGGTGCTGTCAGCACTCCAGAGCAGGCATGCAATAATCAAGGTTCTATATCTCTGTGTATGTGTGTGTTTGAGAATGAGAGAGAGACAGAGGGTGTCTGTATTTGTGTTTTACAAGCCTTGTTTGGGCTTATGTGTTTGTTGGCATGTTCCAGGTGGCTTCTTGGGATGGCTGTGATTACCATTTTACGGAACTGGGATCTGAGTGCCATTGATTCCATGCTGAGGAAGATGAAGGCGGAGCAACAGAGTAGGACAGAGGAGGAGCTAAAGCAGAGAGAGGCTGAAACTGACCGGTAAGAGTCACACCAAACTGTTCAACCCCACCCACTCAAAAGAGAGACATTTCATAGAGTTTGACACTCAAAATATACAGTGCATTCAGAAAGTATTCCAACCCGTTCACTTTTCCACATTACAGCCTTATTCTAAAGTTGAATAAAAAAAAAAAATCCCCAGCAATCTACACACAATACCCCATAATGACAAAACGAAACGTTTTTATTTATTTTAGCAAATGTATAAAAATACAAAAAAACAGATGTACCTTATTTACCTACGTATTCAGACACTTTGCTATGAGACTCACAATTGAGCTCAGATGCATCCTGTTTCCATTGATCATTCTTGAGATGTTTCTACAACTTGATTGGAGTTCACCTGTGGTAAATTACATTTTTATTTGATTTATTTCACCTTTATTTTACCAGGTAGGCCAGTTGAGAACAAGTTCTCATTTGCAACTGCAACCTGGCCAAGATAAAGCAAAGCAGTTCGACACAGAGTTACACATGGAATAAACAAACAAACAATCAATAATACAGTAGAAAAATATTAATACAGCATGTGCAAATGAGGTAGGATAAGAGAGGTAAGGCAATACATAAGCCATGGTGACAAAGTAATTACAATATAGCAATTAAACACTGGAATGGTAGGATGTGCAGAAGATGAATGTGCAAGTTGAGATACTGGAGTGCAAAGGAGCAAGATAAATAAATACAGTATGGGGATGAGGTAGATTGGATGGGCCATTTACAGATGATCTGTGAGCTGCTCCAAGAGCTGTTGCTTAAAGCTAGTGAGGGAGGTAAGAGTCTCCAGCTTCAGAGATTTTTGCAGTTCGTTCCAGTCATTGGCAGCAGAGAACTGGAAGGAGAGGCGGCCAAAGGAACAATTGTCTTATGGGGTGACCAGTGAGATATACCTTCTGGAGCACGTTCTACAGTGGGGATTTACCTAGCAGAGACTTGAAGATGACCTGGAGCCAGTGGGTTTGGCGACGAGTATGAAGCGAGGGCCAGCCAACAAGGTCATACAGGTCGCAGTGGTGGGTAGTATATGGGGCTTTGGTGACAAAACGGATGGCACTGTGATAGACTGCATCCAATTTGTTGAGTAGAGTGTTGGAGGCTATTTTTTGTAAATGACATCGACGAAGTTGAGGATCGGTAGGATGGTCAGTTTTACAAGGGTATGTTTGGCAGCATGAGTGAAGGATGCTTTGTTGCGAAATAGGAAGCGGATTTAATTTTGGATTGGAGATGTTTAATGTGAGTCTGGAAGGTGAGTTTACAGTCTAACCAAATACCTAGGTATTTGTAGTAGTCCACATATTCTAAGTCAGAACCATCCAGAGTAGTGATGCTGGACGGGCGGGCAGGTGCAGGCAGAAATCGGTTGAAGAGCATGCATTTAGTTTTACTTGCATTTAAGAGCAGTTGCAGGCCACAGAAGGAGAGTTGTATGGCATTGAAGCTCACCTGGAGGTTAGTTAACACAGTGTCCAACGAAAGGCCAGAGGTATATAGAATGGTGTCGTCTGCGTAGAGGTGGATCAAAGAATCACCAGCAGCCAGAGGTCCGGACAACAGGCCCTCCGATTTAACATACTGAACTCTATCGGAGAAGTAGTTGGTGAACGAAGCGAGGCAAACATTTGAGAAACCAAGGCTGTTGAGTCTGCCAATAAGAATGTTGTGATTGACAGAGTCGAAAGCCTTAGCCAGGTCGATGAATACAGCTGCACAGTAATGTCTCTTTTCGATGCGGCTATGATATCGTTTAGGACCTTGAGCGTGGCTGAGGTGCACCCATGACCAGCTCTGATACCAGATTGCATAGCGGAGAAGGTACGGTGAGATTCGAAATGGTCGGTAATCTGTTTGTTCACTTGGCTTTCAAAGACCTTAGAAAGGCAGGGTAGAATAGATATAAGTCTGTAGCAGTTTGGGTCTAGAGTGTCTCCCCCTTTGAAGAGGGGGATGACCGTGGAAGCTTTCCAATGGGAATCTCAGACAATATGAAAGAGAGGTTGAACAGGCTAGTAATAGGGGTTGCAACAATTTCGGCGGATCATTTTAGAAAGAGAGGGCCCAGATCGTCTAGCCCGGCTGATTTGTAGGGGTCCAGATTTTGCAGCTCTTTCAGAACATCAGCTATCTGGATTTGGGTGAAGGAGAAGTGGGGGAGGCTTGGGCGAGTTTCTGTGGGGAGCGCAGGGCTGTTGACCGGGGTAGGGGTAGCCAGGTGTAAAGCATGGCCAGCCGTAGAAAAATGCTTATTGAAATTCTCAATTATTGTGGATAGTGACCGTGTTTCCTAGCCTCAGTGAAGTGGGCAGCTGGGAGGAGGTGCTCTTATTCTCCATGGACTTTCCAGTGTCCCAGAACTTCTTTGAGTTTGTACTACAGGATGCAAATTTCTGTTTGAAAAAGCTAGCCTTAGCTTTCCGAACTGCCTGTTGGTTCCTAACTTCCCTAAAAACTTGCATATCACAGCGGCTATTTGATGCTTTTGTACATGATTTGGAAAGGCAAACACCTGTCTATATAAAGGTCCCACAGTTGACAGTACATGTCAGAGCAAAAACCAAGCCATGAGGTTGAAGGAATTGGCCGTAGAGCTCCGATACAGGATTGTGTCGAGGCACAGACCTGGGGAAGGGTGCCAAAACATTTCTGCGGCATTGAAGGTCCCCAAGAACACAGTGGCCTCCATCATTCTTATATGGAAGAAGTTTTCAACCACCAAGGCTCTTCTTAGAGCTGGCCGCCTGGCCAAACTGAGCAATCGTGGGAGAAGGGCCTTGGTCAGGGAGGTGACCAAGAACCCAATGGTCACTCTGACAGAGCTCTAGAGTTCCTCTGTGGAGATGGGAAAACCTTCCAAAAGGACAACCATCTCTGCAGCACTCCAACCAATCAGACCTTTATGGTAGATTGGCCAGATGGAAGCCACTTCTTACTAAAAAAGGCATATGACAGCCCGCTAGGAGTCAGACCCTGAGAAACAAGATTATCTGGTCTGATAAAACCAAGATGGCCTGAATGCCAAGTGTCTTGTCTGGAGGAAACCTTGCACCATCCCTATGTTTTTTTATTTGTAATAAATTTGCTAAAATGTTTTTGCTTTGTCATTATGTGTAGATTGATGAGGGGGAAGAAACTATTTAATCAATTTCCCAATAAGGTTGTAATGTAACAAAATTTGGAAAAAGTCAAGTGATCTGAACACTTTCCGAAGGCACTGTACATGCTACCAAACATTCTAATTAGGTCATGTTTCATGTGTACAGCATAAAGGACAGAGTAGGATACAAAATATATCCAGAACACTAAGAGAAACTGAATCTCTTAACCGTAAATCAGATGTCGAATGCACACAGTATGACACAATGTGTCAACTATTTGTAATATCTACTTCCCCTCCCCCTTAACCAAACTCTCGAGCTCACAAAGCAGCTTGTTGATCCTGCTAAGTCACATCTCTATTATTTCCCCACACATTGTTCACTGATAGGGGGAAACAGTGCAAACATAACATTACGCATGTCACAATTACATTTTTGTCTCCCCCAGTTTTATCATTGGAATGTGATACAAAACAGGGCAACGGTGTGCTTTAGGACCATGCAGACGCCTCCGAGCGGTCGGGTAGACTGTTTGAAGTGTTTATCCAACTGGACACTTTAAAAAAATTAATGCCTCCCCCACTTCTAAAACTAAAGTTGCGCCCCTTGTTTTCCCTCAGCCTGAATGTGGAGGTGGAGCAGCTCCAGAAAGAGCATGAGTGATGCCAGAGAGGTCAGACACCTCTGGAATCAATAGTTCAAAGATTAACAGGAAACATTTTCTCTGTGTGTGTTTATATAGCAGCAGAAGGCCTTCGTTGAGCTGAATAAAGCCGCGTTTCCACTGGCGCTTAAAATTAGGGCCAAATTTGAGCTGGCTGGAATGGAATTCTCAAATTCGAGTGCAGTCAGGGGTAAACCCAGGCCAGCGCAGCCCATTTTCAAAACTTGTGCTCGCTCGATTAGTATGCAACCATCACTGCTGGATGCTGACAACATGTTTTGCTAGCTCATCTGGTCCTGTTGCTGTTAGCTTGCACATAGACAAGCAGTACTGCAGTAGTCAGACATGATACCAATTACCACCATAGCTGGATCCTTCATTAATTTTTGCACTACAAAATAAACTTTTATGAGAACAGTTAGTCCTAGAATGCTAGCTACCTAAAGTTAGCTAGCAAATCAGAATTGAAAAAAGCTGGCTAGCTACTGTTAGCTAGCAGAAGTTTTAGCTGGCCAGGTCTTATTGAAAGCTAGCTAGCTACATCATATCAAACCTGTCGTTGGTATGCTTGGTTAGATGGCTAGCTAATAGCCAGTCGAAAAATCCATCTCATGCAAGACCAAGGGAGTAATCTATCTCATCACCTGTTCATGTGGGAAAGCCTATGTAGAACAAACAAAAATACAAACAACGCATGGCTGAACACCGCAGCTCAATCAGGTGACAGAACATTGACTATCCAGTAGCAGTTCACTTTGTTGAAGCTAACCATCCTATCTCTTCTCTCAAATACACAGGCATTGAGCATGTTGCTCTACCAAGGAGAGTAGGTAACACCGAGATCCTACCACTACAAAGGGAGGCTTACTGGATATATCTAAAAACATTGACCCCTAGTGATCTGAATATTGACTTTGATCTCAGGCCCTTCTTATGAACAGTTCTCTCTTTTATGAACAAGTCTTATAAATGGACACACCCAATATGTTCCCCCCTGTTGATGATGCTTATTATGCATTATGGTTGAACCAAAACAATGTAGTGAAATAGGTAACAAATAAATATATACACACGCACACACAAATGTGTTAAATTGAATTAAACAATGTATGTTGATGCTAATATTATGTACAATATTTGTTTCCATATGATAACAATAGCCTAATATATTCAATATGCTATAAACTATTGTTTAACAGTTTCACTCAATTCATTCTAATTAAATGTAATTATGACACACCCCTCACTATTGTCATTGGTTGCACTGTTTGTCTTTATAACCTGGTTCAAGCATTCATGACATTACACTGAAGGCCCAGCGATGCCAAGAAGTTGGTGATTTACCCAATGAATTACTGGGAGTTATATATATATATATATATATATAAGTGTGCGAATCTCTTTATTTTTACAGCTAATATCCAATGCAAGGACAAGCAAGGTAGGAATTAAGCTAGCTAGCTAGCTAACTTGTTATCCTAGCAACGACACTAACCATTTAGCTAGCTAGATAACATTAGAAAGTAGAAACCCAATTCGAGCTTGCCCACTAAGTCCAGCCCAACCTGTGTTGACTTCAAAGTTCCAATGGAAATTAGGCTTTAGAGGATCATAGAACATGACAAATGTGCGAGCAAGGGTATTGAGACCAGCTGACTTGCCTAGTTAAATAAAGGTTACATTTATTTTTTATAATTAAATAATAATGTCAAAGTGGAATTATGTTATTAGAAATGTTTACAGTTACAGTTTTGACTCATTCTGTGTGCAATAATAGTGTTTAACATGATTTTTTTAAACAACTACCCCATCTTTGTACCCCACGTACAATTCTCTGTAAGGTCCCTCAGTTGAGCAGTGAATTTTAAGCACAGACTCAAGCACAAAGATCAGGGAGGTTTTCCAATGGTTCACAAAGAAGGGCATCTATTGGTAGATGGGGGGGATAACTGAGGATGGATCAACAACATGTTAGTTATTCCACAATACTAACATAAATGACAGAGTGAAAAGGAAGCCTCCTGTTTGCAATAAGGCACAAAAGTAATACTATTGTAACGGCAGATTTCCTCGTCTGAAGAGGAGTAAGGATCGGACCAAGATGCAGCGTGGTGTTCATGACGATTTATTAAAAACGAACTGAACACTGAAATACAAAACAATAATAGCCTGGACCGTGCAGGCGCACTGGAGCTCTTGAGCACCGAGCCTGCCCAACCTTACCTGGTTGAATGCTCCCCGTAGCCAGGCCAGTACGGCGAGGTGGAATAGCCCGCACTGGGCTGTGCTGGCAAACCGGGGACACCATGCGTAAGGCTGGCGCCATGTACGCTGGCCCGAGGAGACGCACTGGAGACCAGATGCGTAAAGCCGGCTTCATGGCACCTGGCTCGATGCCCACTCTAGCCCGGCCGATACGAGGAGCTGGAATGTACCGCACCGGGCTATGCATACACACTGGGGAGACTGTGCGCTCCACCGCATAACACCGCAGGTCTCCTACCTGGCTTCACCACACTCCCCATGTGCCCCCCTCCCAATACATTTTTGGGGCTGCCTCTCGGGCTTCCAGCCGCCTCCTCATACCAGCGCCCCTCTGCCTTCGCTGCCTCCAGCTCTGCCTTGGGACGGCGATATTCCCCTGGCTGTAGGGTCCTTTCTCCAGGGTCTTTTACCGTCCATAATCTCCTCCCAAGTCCAGGAGTCTTGTATTCGCTGCTGCTGCTGCCCGTTACCATGCCACTTGGTCCTTTTGTGGTGGGTGTTTCTGTAACGGCAGATTTCCTCTTCGTCCGAAGAGGAGTAAGGATTGGACCAAGATGCAGCATGGTAAGTGTTCATGACGATTTATTAAAAACGAACTGAACACTGAAATACAAAACAATAAACGATGTGATGAAAACGAAAACCGAAACAGTACCGTGTGGCGACAAACACTCACACAGAAGCAAACACCCACAAACCAACAGTGAAACCCAGGCTACCTAAGTATGATTCTCAATCAGAGATAACTATCGACACCTGCCTCTGATTGAGAACAATACTAGGCTGAACACAAAAACCAACATAGAAAAACAAACAGACTGCCCACCCTAACTCACGCCCCGACCATACTAAATAAAGACAAAACAAAGGAATTAAAGGTCAGAATGTGACAACTATAAAAAAATGTGTCAAAGAAATGTACTTTTTGTCCTGAATACAAAGCGTTATGTTTGGGGCTAATCCAGCAAAACACGTTACTGAATACCACTCTTTATATTTTCAAGCATGGTGGTGGCTGCATCATGTTATGGGTATCCTTGTCATCAGCAAGGAAGTTTTTTTGGGGGGATAAAAAGAAACAGTATAGACCTAAGAACAGCCAAAAATCCTAGAGGAAAACCTGGTTCATTCTGCTTCCCAGCAGACACTGGGAGACAAACTCACCTTACAATAGGACAATTACCTAAAACACAAGGCCAAATATACACTGGAGTTGTTTACCAAGACGACATTGAATGTTCCGGAGTGGCCTAGTTACAGTTTTGAATTAAATTGGCTTGAAAATCTATGGCAAGACTTGTAAATGGCTGTCTAACAATGACCAACAACCAACTTGACAGAGCTTGAAGAATGTTAAAAGAATAATTGGCAAATGTTGTACAATCTAGGTTTGCAAAGCTCTAAGAGACTTACCCAGAAAGACTCAGAGCTGTAACCGCTACCAAATGGGATTCTAACATGTAATGACTCAGGGGGTTTAATACTTATCTAATCAAGATATACAGTATTAGTGTTATTTTCTATTTAAAAAATTGTTTTCTTCCACTGACATTAGTATTTTGTGTAGACAGTTGACAAAAAATGACAATTAAATCCATTTTAATTCCACTTTGTAACACCAGAAAATGTGGACAAAGTCAAGGGGTGTGAACTTTCTGAAGGCCCTGTATGCATTAATTAAAGCAGCAATTTTAAAATCAAATCAAAAATTGATTGATAAAAAACAATCTAACTACCTAACAACATAATGTAATAACGTTTTTTAAAGGTAAATCTCTTGATAAACTGGGTAAATGAAGATGGCATAGGCCTATTTACAATACAGGTCAATGCAGTTATTGAGTTGTTTTAGCTGCTCAGCGGAGTCTATGGTGCTACAGATGACAAACAATCTGTTTGCCTTCCATTTGGGGACTTATATTAGCCTACTGATCAAACTTTTTTTGCATAGAAGCATCACTCTTGCGTGTCACACCTGTATGGAAGGACATCATATAGGCTCTGCTGTTAGTTTGAGAATAAAAAATATCTATTCGATTCAAATTGGTCCAACGTAACATCATGATTTATGATAATTTATGAAACAAGTATTTTTAGTAATTTTCTGTGATTGGGAGATTATTATTATTTTTAGCTGTCAGGACTCATCTCTAAACAATTTGGTTGCCAGGACGAAATTCAATCGGGCAAGGAAGTGTTCAGGAAAGATCATCGCAGACCCATCCCACCTTGGTCACCACCTCCTCGAAAAATTCACCTCTGGCAGGCGGTTCAGGTCACTCATGATCAAAACCTCCCACCACCTGAAAAGTATCTTCCCCTGGGCTGTTGCCCTCACCAACCGGCCATTTGGCCTATAAAGACTAAAGGACTATGTACTCTTATGCTGAACACCGCATCAAGCCATCTGTGAACTGCACACAAAATAACTGCACTACACTGCATTGCACTCTGTCCATCTCCCTGCATTTAGATATACTGTATTCTTACTGATATTGTAAATGTGTACATCCACTGTATATCAACTGTATATCCACTGTACATTTGTATATCTGCTCATTCTCTTATAGCTAGCTCTAAGCTCACTCTACCTAGTATATAATGTATGTCAACTTTGTTTAAACTCAGTTGTCTGTATGTCTCTAAATGTTGTTTATCAGTAGCAGCACCATTTCACTAAGAACGATTCTGAGTATGTATAAATGTATAGTACTTGCTAATATATGGGATTATGATGACTCAAATCTGCCAATAGTTTAATTGAGAACGGACACACACACGGTGATCTACAGCGTTCTTGGTCCATAAACATGCAGGAAGATTCTTACTAAACTAAAGCTATTGCCAACCTTTATTTAGGTATTTTAAAACACTTCTTTCCCTATTACGACAATCATCTAATCCGACTATCAATTTACGGGTACGACTGCGGCTGGTCAGATTAGCACACCAGTAAATAGCTAATGTTACAGCGCAAATCAGATGGCTCCTTGCTGAAAATGGTGCATGTTCAAAATGATAACCAGCTAATGTTAGTTAGCTACATTGGCTAAATATCTCCTATCAAATATCATAGCACCATGTTTATCTAGGAGGCTAGCTAGCATAGTAGTTAATGTAGCTAGCTAGCTAACACCACATATGAATGGGTTAGTCATCGTAATATTTGGTAACAGGTCACATAGCTTGCTTATTGCATGGATGTCCGGACACGTCGACTCAAGCCTTATTTGCAGCATGAGTTAGATTTTGGTCACTGTCAATTAATAATTTTCTCCATACTGCACCTTTCTGTTGGAGAATGAGCTATCTTGCTGCTGCTGCTGATTTTCCCAGCTAGACATTCCTCTGCATTGTCCAGTGTTCGTTGCTCAGGCGGTGTGTGTTGGCTGGCATAGCAGCAGTTTTGCTATGTACAGTAGTGGGACTATCGTCAAAACCGATAATCTTTTCTAGTCTATCGGTCGTTCATATAGATATTCCATAATACTCAGTGATTGTGTCTTTGCTGACACCACCAGGTGAAGAAAGTTACTCGAACTGTTGTAATTACTTCATTACAAAAAAGGGAGATTGTAGCTTGTAAATTAAGGATGGCAAAAACACTTTGAAGATAATTTGGTTTGAGAGCCTGGCAAATATATGTTTGGTCTTCCTCAGATCTACAACGAGAAGCTTCAGAACCACTCGTTAATGGGCTGTGTCATCTGGGGTTGCCAACTGTCGCGTATTAGCCGGGATGTCCCTTATATTCATCCAATCACGCGCCAAATTCCTGCAAAGTCATTTCTGTTGCTGTTCGGTCGGTTCGGCATATCAAGGAAATATGGATAAACCTGCAAAAAAGTAAATACTGTTCAGCTACAACAAACAATAGGAAGCAAATATAGACGTGGGTTAAGCCAGTCAGTGGTGACTCGACGAAAGCTTTCTGTACTTTATGCCTTCGGGAATTTTCAATTGGCCATGGAGGAAAGAATGATCTAACTCAGCATGCATCCACAGAAATGCACAAGAAGGCCAAATTAGCTGAAGGTGCTAGGAATATCGGTGCATTCTTTGTGAAAATAACAAAATCACGGCAAGTGAAGCCTTACTTGCGTACCATATGGTTACTGCGTACCATACGGTTAAACACAGACTCAGCTACAACAGCACCGACTGTCTTGTTAAGATCAAAGGTGCTTTCTTTCATGACTCAAATGGTGTGAAGAAGATGCACTTGGGAAGAACAAAAGCTGAGACGATTACAATGAATGTTTTAGGACCAAACACTGTGTGGGATATTTTGGATGATCTGTCCACAACCGAAGGTGAGCCCCTCTATTTCTCAGTTGCCAGTGATGCCTCAAACAAGGGAAATATAAACATGTTTCCAGTGTGTGTGAGATATTTCTGTGTCTGATGGAGTGCAGTGCAAGTTACTTGACTTTTACAAAGACAATGGATGAAACTGCAAATGGCATACATCAAGCTCTGATGAACTGTCTGGAAAAGCATGAACTGGATATTAGACACATCACAGCCCTATGCAGCAGATAATGCCAATGTCAACTTTGGAAAACACCTCTCCGTTTACCAGTTATTGAGCAGTGCCAACAATCGCATTCTGAAAGCTAATTGCCCAGCTCACATAGCTCATAATGCCTGCAAGCACACCTGCGATCAGCTGTCAGTGGATATTGAGACAATTGTTTTAAAGATCTACAGCCACTTCTCAGTATCTGCTTCCCGAAGAGAGAAACTGACTGCATTTTATGCCTTTGTTGTCATTGAATGGAGGGAAATTCTGCGACATGTTTGAACACGATGGCTCTCTCTTCATCCAGCTGTCGATCGTCTCCTGCAAAGCTGGCCAGCTCTTACTTCGTACTTCAGGTCCCTTGGCGAGACCTGTCCTGTGGCGCTGAAGAGTATTTTTGAGTATTTAGAAAAAACGGAAGCTGCTGAGATGTATCTGTGCTTTTTCCACAACGTGGGGTGTGTTTTTGACCAACTCGTAAAAAAGCTGGAGGAAACAACTCTCTGCAACACAGATGTTTACGAGGAAGTCCAACATTTCAAAATGAAGATGTTTCAGTGGAAACAGAACAGTTTTTTTGGATACCAGACCAAGCAGCTGATGGACAAGCAATTGTCAGCACAAAGGTCCAAGCAGCAACAGGACTTTATGAAGTTCTATGACACTGTCATTACATACATTTTCTGGTGAGAAATCAAACCACTTATCAATGTAATGGTGAAACTGAAACCGATCAGCCTCTGAGGAGCTCTCCTTCACTGACCTGGAGCAGGTGGTGGTTGCCCTCAAAATGACAGAAACAGTCAGTATGGACCAACTCTATGAAGAGTGTTGTGCCTGGAGGAAATACAGAAAGACAGACAGAATATCACAAAATCCACCAGTGAGAAGTGGGTGGCAGTTTTCCAAAACCCAAGGAAAGCCAACTTGATCAACATGTTCAGGATTGTCTCATTTGTCCTCAGTGTGCCAGGCTCAAATGCCTTTTTGGAGAGGATTTTCTCTCTGATGACCATTAAATGGTCAGACTCAAGAGACGATGTAGCACAGAGGCTCTGTGACAGAGCTGATCAAAAATGAACTTCAAATATCTGTGAGCTGTGACTTGTCATGTAAGGACTTCTCTCTGGCTATGCATAAGGACAAAGGACTGCTTGAATCAGTCAAGAGCAGCAAAAAAATATCCATGGAAAAAGTAGACTTGGTGAGTGACTCGTGCCCCTCTTTTCCTCTTTTGCATTTGAAATGTTTTTTTTTTTGTTGCTGTGAAGGTCCAAATTGTGAATTCTTTGATCATTTATTTTGAGGTTTATTCACATAAGTTTACATAATGACACAGTTTTAGTAAAGCTATAGACTAAATGGAATATAAAAATGTTTTGCCTTTCCAATTGATTAAGAATATGATATACACTGTATATTCATTCACACAACACCATTTATTTATGTATTTTTATTTCACCTTTATTTAACCAGGTAGGCAAGTTGAGAACAAGTTCTCATTTACAATTGCGACCTGGCCAAGATAAAGCAAAGCAGTTCGACACATACAACGACATACCTACCTACATACCATACCTACACCGCCGTGGCACCGTGCACTGGCACGCCACCTTTTGTCCCTCATTTGGTAGTGAGAAAGTTGGCAACCCTAGTGTCAACCCCCAGTGGACTCTGCTCAACACCACCAAATATAGGTCAGAACCACATATCTTAATGTACATGGCACATTCGTTGTACAGAGTTGCATGTAGAAGTGCTTTAATATGATATTTCTCTGATATATAAATACATGCTAGAAGTATTCATATGAGGTTGCTCAAGGTTCTGAATATTTAGCTTTTTTTTTCAGCCAGGAGCTATTCTGGCCCAAAATATTATACGATTTCGGCAACCTTTGCATCTTGTGGTTATCTATAAGTATGGCGCTCATCAATGCCTGGAAAATTAATTGAGGTGCCATACTAGAGATTGGTACTTTTCTTATAACCAGAGGCTGTGATTCTGGGCCTGTTTTCACTAATAGTTTTAGAGTGGGAGTTCTGATCTAGGATCAGTTTAGCATTTCAGATCATAATGAATAAGATAAGGACAGGAAGGACCTGATTCTAGATCAGACACTTTGAGAATACATGCACAAATACTTGGCTCTGAGTGAGTTTGTGACCTTGTATTGTTGCTGGAGCTTGCACCACTCTATGACCAGGCCATAAGATCAGTATGTCTTGTTTGCAGGAAGGAAATCTTGCTGTTTTGCCATTGCTGCTTGACAACTACACCCCTTGTATGGATGGTCTGCCCATGTTCATCCTACATTTGGCTATTGGGGTGTGAACTGTGAACTATTCTTATCCATGACCATGTCCTATCAATATGTGATCAATATGTATCAATAAGTTCTTCTAGACTAGAGTGACTAATTGGAAGGTTGGTGTTATGTTGCGTAGATGAACTGGGACAATGACAAGGATTGCTTCAGAGACTTCAGCAAGGAGTGCATCCTGTTCTATTCCATCAGGAAACCGTATGTCCAGGAGGTGGAGGTAGGAGAGGGCAGGTATTTCACATGCACCTTCTTGGGTTGTGTTCATTCGGATCCAAACCGAAGACAACGGACTGACATGGAAGGACTACTGGACTTTGCCACTAACAAACTATAATTTTTGCTTTCTGTTGCATGCCTAATAAACACAACACGGTTGAGTGATTAGGATATATAAGTGGGCAGTTGATGGCATCTAGGCTACATTTAGTATGTACCAAGAAAGGATTCGGGAGCAAATCTTTTTGAAATGGAAGAAGTACTGCCAGAATGCCAAATAGGAACCCAGTCTTGTGTTTTCAGTTTAAAGTAGACTTTGTCTACTTCCCCAGAGTCAGATGAACTTGTGGATACCAGTTTCATGCGCCAATGATAACTAGCATTAGTGTAATGGTGTAATCTGTATTGAAAAGTGATAACATGCTCTGACAAATTTGTTTAAGGGGTCGCCCTGCAACAATCCTTCTCTCAGCAAACTCAAAGGAAGAGTTAATTCGGACTAAACCCGAGAGATTCCTGAACAACCTCACGTGCTGCAAATAGCACAAAAGGGACCCCTTCATCTGAGTCTCTCAAACTCAAAGCAAAAGTCTGATAATCTCTCAAGAGCACCTTGAGTCTCAGGGTGGTAGGCACACCAAAACTCAGGCTTCTTTCAAACTTATATAAATTGTGCTCAAAATCACACCACAGCTGAAGTGTAGATCTCCCCCACATCTCTCATTAGCACTAGGCCAGCCACTCTTAAATATCACCTGGGTCAACACAGGTGAAACACCTTCCCACTAACAACATGACAACCAGCACAGGTGTAACACATACTGACTGATGAGGTGACACCAATCGGTGCGCCCAACATAGTGGCCGACCCATCATTCAGGGCCTGTTTTGCATGTTATTTTGGCATTAATACGTGTCACACATCAGTCTGCAAACAATGTAAAAAATAATAATTGAGTTAATAAAGCCGCATACAACAGGTGTAGATATTACCGTGAAATGCTTACTTACAAGGCCTTAACCAACAACTCAGTTCAATAAATAGTTAAGAAAATATTTACTAAATGAACGAAAGTTTAAAAAATAAAAATCTAAAAGTAACTAGAAAATTATGTAATAACGAGGGTATATACAGGTGTTACCGGTATCCAGTCAATGTACGGGGATACAGGTTAGTCGAGGTAATTTGTAAATTGACTATAAGGAGGGGGGTCAATGTACATAGTCTGGGTGGCCGTTTCATTAACTGTTCAGCAGTCTTATGGCTTGGGGTTAGAAGCTGTGAAGGAGCCTTTTGTTCCTAGCAGAGAGAAGAGTCTATGATTTGGGTGACTGGAGTCTTTGACAATTATTTGGGCCTTCCTCTGACACCTCCTAGTATATAGGTCCCGGATGTCAGGAAGCTTGGCCCCAGTGATGTACTGGGCCGTACGCACTACCCTCTGTAGTGCCTTAAGGTCAGATGCCGAGCGTTTGTCATACCAGGTGGTGATGCCACCAGTCAGGAATCAGGATGCTCTCGATGGTGCAGCTGTCGAACTTTTTGAGGATCTGGGGACCCATGCCAAATCTTTTCAGTCCCCTAAGGTGGAAAAGGTGTTGTCGTTCCCTCTTCACACCTGTCTTGGTGTGTTTTGGACCATGATAGTTCGTTGATGATGTGGACACCAAGGAACTTGAACATCTCAACCCACTCCATTTCATTAAGATTTACCCGTTGAGTAAAATCTTCTGAGAAAACGTCAAAACGGAGCTTGAGGGCATGTTTATATGTCCTATAAGAATGGACCCATGGCTATTTGTACTGGGTGTCGTCAGGGAACAGGCCCTCACTTACTTTAGCACAGCTCAATCTTATTAAAAAAGTATTATTTGTGGCCTGCAAATGCATTCTCCTTAACTGGATAAAAGATCAGCCACCAACAATAAATCAGTGTATTGTGAGGTCTTCAAAGTGTTACCACTGGAGAAAATTAGTGCTAGGAACAAAGGAGATTCCTATACAATGTGGGACCCCTTTTTGCTATCTCTTCCCCCTAATCTTGCAGATACCCTGAGAATTGTCAATATAAAAATTAGATTAATTTATGGGTCAACTTGGTCACTTTCTTGTATAAAATAGATATCTTGTTGTGTAGGTATTTTACACACTACAGCCACATGTTTTGCGAGTCAAATTATTAAAGGTATATAAGGAAGAAAAAAAAGTGTTAATGAAATGTAAAAAATAAAATTAAAAGCAGAGAACTGAAAGGGAATGTATAATTATTGTATTGGTGTTTTTTGGTTATGTTTTATGTTACCATTTTGGAATTCAAATATGTGTACATACTGTATGTACAATTTGTTGTTGACCTGAAACAAGGAAAATTATATAACAATAATAAAAAACATCCAACAATTTGTTCATGATTGATGGAAAAATTGAACAAAAAAAGGGCAGTTTATATCTGGTATAGAGTTTATTCATAGATTATTTCAATGCAGTAGGTGCCCCAGTCACAATCACTGTGTGGTCCTGAGACTTGAAACTGCTTGGCTTTCAGAGCAGTGAACAAGGTTTGAGGAGAAAGTGGTATTGTCTGACCTTAGAGTCTTTTTATGTCTCTATTTGGTTTGGTCACGGTGTGATTTTGGGAGGGCATTCTATGTTTTTGTTTTCTATGATTTTGTATTTCTATGTTTTGGCCGGGTATGGTTCTCAATCAGGGACAACTGTCTATCGTTGTCTCTGATTGGGAACCATACTTAGGTAGCCCTTTTCCCTCCTTTCAGGGTGGGAAGTTAGCCCTTAAGCTTCACGGTTGTTTTGGTCTGCGGCATTTCTAATAAAGGGAATATGTACGCTCACAACGCTGGTCCTCTGCATTCGACGGCCGTGACAGGTATCTGCTGTCTTCTGTTGATGTTACTTGCCTTTTTTTTTTAGCTCAAAGAACCTCGATTCATCACTCCTCTTCCAAAGAGAATTCAATGTGCCATACATACCCCATGTAAAAAAAATCCACCTTTTATACACTGCTCAAAAAAAAAGGGAACACTTAAACAACACAATGTAACTCCAAGTCAATCACACTTCTGTGAAATCAAACTGTCCACTTAGGAAGCGAACACTGATTGGCAATACATTTCACATGCTGTTGTGCAAGTGGAATAGACAACAGGTGGAAATAATAGGCCATAGGCAAGACACCCCCAATAAAGGAGTGGTTCTGCAGGTGGTGACCACAGACCACTTCTCAGTTCCTATCCTTCCTGGCTGATGTTTTGGTCACTTTTGAATGCTGCCGGTGCTTTCACTCTAGTGGTAGCATGAGACAGAGTCTACAACCCACACAAGTGGCTCAGGTAGTGCAGCTCATCCAGGATGGCACATCAATGCGAGCTGTGGCAAGAAGGTTTGCTGTGTCTGTCAGCGTAGTGTCCAGAGCATGGCGGCGCTACCAGGAGACAGGCCAGTACATCAGGAGATGTGGAGGACAACAACCCAGCAGCAGGACCGCTACCTCCACCTTTGTGCAAGGAGGAGCACTGCCAGAGCCCTGCAAAATTACCTCCAGCAAGCCACAAATGTGCATGTGTCTGCTTAAACGGTCAGAAACAGACTCCATGAGGGTGGTATGAAGGCCCGACGTCCACAGGTGGGGGTTGTGCTTACAGCACAACACCGTGCAGGACGTTTGGCATTTGCCAGAGAACACCAAGATTGGCAAATTCGCCACTGGCGCCCTGTGCTCTTCACAGATGAAAGCAGGTTCACACTGAGCACATGTGACAGACGTGACAGAGTCTGGAGACGCCGTGAAGAACGTTCTGCTGCCTGCAACATCCTCCAGCATGACCGGTTTGGCGGTGGGTCAGTCATGGTGTGGTTTGGCATTTCTTTGGGGGGCCGCACAGCCCTCCATGTGCTCGCCAGAGGTAGCCTGACTGCCATTAGGTACCGAGATGAGATCCTCAGACCCCTTGTGAGACCATATGCTGGTGCGGTTGGCCCTGGGTTCCTCCTAATGAAAGACTCTGCTAGACCTCATGTGGCTGGAGTGTGTCAGCAGTTCCTGCAAGAGGAACGTATTGATGCTATGGACTGGCCCGCCCGTTCCCCAGACATGAATCCAATTGAGCACATCATGTCTCGCTCCATCCACCAATGCCACGTTGCACCACAGACTGTCCAGGAGTTGGCGGAAGCTTTAGTCCAGGTCTGGGAGGAGATCCCTCAGGAGACCATCTGCCACCTCATCAGGAGCATGCCCAGGCATTGTAGGAAAGGTCATACAGGCACGTGGAGGCCACACACACTACTGAGCCTCATTAAGGACATTACATCAAAGTTGGATCAGCCTGTAGTGTGGTTTTCCACTTTAATTTTGAGTGTGACTCCAAATCCAGACCTCCATGGGTTGATAAATTGGATTTCCATTGATAATTTGTGTGATTTTGTTGTCAGCACATTCAACAATGTAAAGAAAAAAGTATTTAATAAGACTATCATTCATTCAGATCTAGGATGTGTTATTTTAGTGTTCCCTTTATTTTTTTGAGCAGTGTATATACACACACAGTTGTCATTTGCACATTATTTTCAAGAGATCTTTTTAAATAAATATTTTTTACATTCTCAATGAAATCTCAAAACAATTGGTTCTATATATTTCATCAAATCATGACTGCACCTTTAAATACATTTTGTACAAGTTATTATATTTGTTTAGAATCTTAAGATAATGTAAAACCCTCAGTCTCTAGGTGTGAGAAGGCACTTCACTGTGAGGAATTATAGATAGGTGCAGAGATGTGAGAGGTGCCAGAGAGAGCAGCCGTGAGGGTTTAACCGTTCAAAATAGTAATTCATGCAACTTATCAAAAAATACAAAACACATAAATAGCCAAGCAGAACCATACCCGGCCAAAACATAGAAATACAAAATCATAGAAAACAAAAACATAGAATGCCCTCCCCAAATCACACCGTGACCAAACCAAATAGAGACAGCCAGAGAGAAGTAAAACCTTGTGAATAATATGTAGTCCAGTAATGAGTTGAATTTCTTAGATTCATCTTCCCCTAATAACTATGGTTTAATAGGTTGAGTCTCCCTTCGAAAGACACTGGCACACAAAAGACAAACCAATGCCTATATTTTATTTAAAAAATACTTTTGCCTCTCTGCTACCGTGTGTTTTTTTCTGTAAGTGTTTTTGGTTTTGCTACACAACAAGTGTTCCTGAGGAAGAATAGAAACGTGCTCCAGATGCAATATGGCAGTCAAAGGTACGAGTTTAACGGCTTCTGTGGAAATCCAGCGGCCTTCACTGCTGAGACAGAAGGGCGTTCCGATTGGCCTTCATCTTCTCAAGGCGCTTTACTAGGTGGTTGTTGGTCAGCTCCATCTCCTCAATCTTATCTAGTGCAATCTGCAGCTGTGGGGGAAAAATAGGGGAATGGTTAGAAATAAAAGCTTAGACTGGTTTATGTCAAATCAAACATCAGCCACTGACATTTTTTTAATCAATTTTTTGTTCCTTACCTCTTTGAAGTTTCCTTTTTTCAATTTTCAGTTCATCTTCTATTTTCTCTGAGTTATCAGCTGATGCCTTGTAATCTGCACACTTGTCCTTCAAGTCTGTTGATCTAGATATGAGGATAATGAAACAAAAACAAATTAAACACAACCTTCACATTTGAAGCTGACATTTATTTTCATTTTCTCATTCAAACACAAATGTATGTATATTAATGTGTCTGGTTCAGCAGTTTGCATTTGGTCAGCTAGGGAACATATGGAAAGTATGTCAGTGTTTCCATGACTTACGTTTTGTTCCATTGTGCCCATTTCCTGTTCTGCCTTCGAGAGCTTGAACTTGTATTCACTTATCTGTCTGTTGGCATCTCCTGCAGACAGTAAAAGATTAGAACGTTTGAGTTAGTACATTTATATTACACAGGACAAGGAAATTAAGATGTGAGCCTTGCTGTTATTTTATTTTTGGCAGTGTATGTTTAATGTAAAGAGAAAGCCTTTAGTGAGTGTGCATAGGCTTTGTATCAATGGTGACATGTATGCCTTTGTATGTTTTGAATGGTGTGAATGGTAGTGTAAACTTTAGTAGGTTTGGGTAGGAACGGGACTTACTTTGCATCTCAATGAAGTGCAGGTCAGTGCCATTCTCCATCCATCTGTGAAGGCATCCTCCATCTTGGAGTGCTTCTGCCTTTCATCCTCCAGTTGCATTTTCAACTTCCTGATATAAGGGACAACACACAGAATGGACAGCATGACTTATTATAGCTGAACAGACAGTTAAAAAATACATGAGAAAATAGTCAAGAGGAAACTAGTATAGCCCTGCCAGACATCACTGTGGTCGAAGAGTAAAATTACACATGTACCTGGGCTAAGAGTTCGTCCTTTTCATCCGCAAGCTTTTGTATCCTAACATCTGCAAAGGAGAAAAAATATGATAATTATAAAAAAGGTGCCTTGCAACTATGACCGCAGCACCATTGTGTTAAAATAACAATGAAGTGCGCCCCCTGGTGTATTATTTACTGAATAACACATGAACATCACAGATATTAATTAATTTCTCCCACTGCTCCCTTTAGGAGAACCTGTTCTGTCCCCTCCACTCACCCAGAGACCCTTCTCCTGCTGACTCCAGCACCTGGGCAGCCTCCTGTGTGACCACGGTGATCCCTGCGGCTGGGTCGTTATGGTTGATGTCCCCGTTAGGCATTCCCTCTGGGATGATGGTCAGGCCGTGTTTCTAAGGAGTCAAAGGGACACAGTGTTAACAGAGGGGCAATGTCCCAATATCCACACTAGCATACCACTCAGTGTGAATTGAAAGTATGTTCATTGAAACTTGGCCTAGAGTGAGGCAGCAGAGGAGGGTTTACAACTTAATGTATTTCACAGTTTGAAATGCAATAAGCCACAGAGCTGTATGAAGTAATGGTTTACTGAGGTTTCCATTGCTTGTACACAGACTGACAGACACACAGCATACACTTAGTATACAAAACATTAAAAACACCTGCTCTTTCCATGACAGACTGAACAGGTGAAAGCTATGATTCCTTATTGATGTCACTTGTTAAATCCACTTCACTCAGTGTAAATTCAGAGGAGATGACAGATTAAATAAGGATTTTAAGGCTTGAGACATGGATTGTCGTTCTTTGCTTCACGGAAACATGGCTCACGAGAGACTATCGGAGTCGGTGCAGCCAGCTGGTTTCTTCATGCATCGCGCCGACAGAAAAAAGCATCTTTCTGGTAATGTTGTTAATGGTAATGTATGTTTTGAATGGTAGTGTGAACTTTTGTAGGTTTGGGCAGGAACGGGACTTACTTTGCATCTCAATGAAGTAGGGGGTATGCCTTATGATTAACGAGACGTGGTGTGATCAAGTCCTTCTGTTCACCTGACTTAGAATTCCTCACAATCAAATGTCGGTAGCATTATCTACCAAGGGAATTCTCTTCGATTGTAATCACAGCTGTATATATTCCCCCCCAAGCAGACACATCGATGGTCCTGAACTAACTTTATTTGACTATGTAAACTGGAAACCACATATCCTGAGGCTGCATTCATTGTAGCTGGGGATTTTAACAAGGCTAATCTGAAAACAAGACGCCCTAAATTCTATCAGCATATCGATTGCGCAACCAGGGCTGGTAAAACCCTGGATCATTGTTATTCTAACTTCTGCGATGCATATAAGGCCCTCCCCCGCCCTCCTTTCGGAAAAGCTGACCATGACTCCATTTTGTTGCCTCTAGCCTACAGACAGAGACTAAAACAAGAAGCTCCCGCGCTCAGGTCTGTTCAACGCTGGTCCGACCAATCTGATTCCACGCTTCAAGACTGCTTCGATCACGTGGATTGGGATATGTTCCGCATTGCGTCCAACAACAACATTGACGAATACGCTGATTCGGTGAGCGAGTTCATTAGAAAGTGCATTGACAATGTCGTTCCCATAGCAACGATTAAAACATTCCCAAACCAGAAACCGTGGATTGATGGCAGCATTCGCGCAAAACTGAAAGCGCGAACCACTGCTTTTAACCAGGGCAAGGTGACCGGAAACATGACAGAATACAAACAGTGTAGCTATTCCCTCTGCAAGGCAATCAAACAAGCTAAGCGTCAGTATACAGACAAAGTAGTCGCAATTCAACGGCTCAGACACAAGAGGTATGTGGCAGGGTCTACAGTCAATCACGGATTACAAAAAGAAAACCAGCCCCGTCGCGGACCAGGATGTCTTGCTCCCAGACCGACTAAATAACTTCTTTGCTCGCTTTGAGGTCAATACAGTGCCACTGACACGGCCCGCTACCAAAACCTGCAGACTCTCCTTCACTGCAGCCGACATGAGTAAAACATTTATACGTGTTAACTCTCGATAGGCTGCAGGCCCAGAAGGCATCCCCAGCCGCGTACTCAGAGCATACGCAGCTGGCTGGTGTGCTTACGGACATATTCAATCAATCCTTATAGCAGTCTGCTGTTCCCACATGCTTCAAGAGGGCCACCATTGTTCCTGTTCCCAAGAAAGCTAAGGTAACTGAGCTAAACGACTACCGCCCTGTAGCACTCACTTCCGTCATCATGAAGTTCTTTGAGAGACTAGTCAAGGACCATATCACCTCCACCCTACCTGACACCCTAGACCCACTCCAATTTGCTTACCGCCCCAATAGGTCCACAGACGACGCGATCGCAACCACACTGCACAATTCCCTAACCCATCTGGAGAAGAGGAATACCTATGTGAGAATGCTGTTCATCGACTACAGCTCAGCATTTAACACTATAGTACTCTCCAAACTCGTCATCAAGCTCGAGACCCTGGGTCTCGACCCCGCCCTGTGCAACTGGTACTGGACTTCCTGACGGGCCGCCCCCAGGTGGTGAGGGTAGGTAACAATCTCTACCCTGCTGATCCTCAACACTGGGGCCCCACAAGGGTGCATTTTGAGCCCTCATGTACTCCCTGTTCACCCACGACTGCGTGGCCATGCACGCCTCAACTCAATCATCAAGTTTGCGGACGACACTACAGTGGTAGGCTTGATTACCAACAACGACGAGACGGCCAACAGGGAGGAGGTGAGGCCCCTCGAGTGTGGTGTCAGGAAAATAACCTCACACTCAACGTCAACAAAACAAAGGAGATTATTGTGGACTTCAGGAAACAGCAGAGGGAGCACCCCCCTATACACATCGACGGGACAGTAGTGGAGAGGGTAGTAAGTTTTAAGTTCCTCGGCGTACACATCACGGACAAACTGAATTGGTCCACCCACAGACAACGTTGTGAAGAAGGCGCAGCAGCGCCTCTTCAACCTCAGGAGGCTGAAGAAATTCGGCTTGTCACCAAAAGCACTCAAACTTCTACAGATGCACAATCGAGAGCATCCTGTAGGGCTGTATCACCGCCTGGTACGGCAACTGCTCCGCCCACAACCGTAAGGCTCTCCCAGAGGGTAGTGAGGTCTGCACAACGCATCACCGGGGGCAAACTACCTGCCCTCCAGGACACCTACACCACACAATGTCTCAGGAAGGCCATAAAGATCATCAAGGACAACAACCACCCGAGCCACTGCCTGTTCATCCCACTATCATCCAGAAGGCGAGGTCAGTACAGGGACCGAGATACTGCAAAACAGCTATCTCAAGGCTATCAGACTGTTAAACAGCCACCACTAACATTGAGTTGCTGCTGCCAACACACTGACTCGACTCCAGCCACTTTAATAAAGGAAATTGATGTAAAAAATGAATCACTAGCCACTTTAAACAATGCCACTTAATATAATGTTTACATACCCTACATTACTCATCTCATATGTATATACTGTACTCGATACCATCTACTGCATCTTGCCTATGCCGTTCTGTACCATCACTCATTCATATGTGTGTGTATAAGGTTAGGTTAGATTACTCTTTAGTTATTACTGCATTGTCAGAACTAGAAGCACAAGCATTTCGCTACACTCGCTTTAACATCTGCTAACCATGTGTATGTGACAAATAACGATTTGATTTTGTGCCATTCAGATTGTGAATGGACAAGTCAAAATATTTAAGTGTCTTTGAATTGGGTATGGCAGTAGGTGCTAGGCACACCAGTTTGTGTCAAGAACTGCAACGCTGCTGGGTTTTTCACGCTCAACAGTTTCCCGTGTGTATCAAGAATGGTCCACCACCCAAAGGACATCCAGCCAACTTAACACAACTGTGGGAAGCATTGGAGTCCACATGCGTCTGTGTTATGCTTTTGACACCCTGTAGAGTCCATGACCTGACATATTTAGGCTGTTCTGAGGGTGGGGGTGGGGGGGGGGTTGCAACTCAATATTACGAAGGTGTTCCTAATGTTTGGTATACTCCGTGTAGTTCAACACATTTGTGGAAGAAACAACTGAGTAGGAAAAAAGACTAAACAAATGTAGGTACACAAGAAGACATACATAGCCACATACCACAAGTTGCTTTATCATCACTGTTGTTTGTAGCAAGCTTATTCCTGGAACCTACTTCGTCTATTCAATGGGGATATAGACTATTCCCAGCCCTCTGGTGGTGAGACCTACCTCTCCTGTTTTGGCCTTTGCCTTGATGTCAGCCAGCTCATCCCTCTCATTCCTAATGCAATCAAATAACCCTTTCTGCCTTTCTATGGCTTGGTGGCCACATGCTGGAGGGAGAGAAGACAAAAGGAAAGAAAGGAGAGAAGTATAGGAACAGTTGGAAAGACTGATATGTACAGTATATGCATGCACACTGCAATAACCTTTGTACATGCACATATGTCTGTATAGACCTGCAAATGGTACACCAGAATGGTACGGTTGAGTTGGAAAGGCAAAGTGGCAGATGTTGACACAACCACCACAGGCTCACATAAAACACCACATGACAAAACAGTTATGTAAGGGAGAGCTAAAGGCCAAATAAAAAGATCTGACACTAGACAGGCAGAGCTTTAAGTCTAGGCCTACATAACTTAAATGGATTTCATGCTGTCATTTCAGGGTAAATAAATTAGTTTTAAAAGGGGAGAAATTTCTATTTTTTCCCCCGATACACATCAAATGCTTGCAGGTTCACAGTTTCCCTTGCACTGACTAAACTTTACAGATTGTACACACAACCTACATCTTAACCTAAAATGACCACAGCATCCAAAGTTTATTAAATTAGTGAACCCACAATCATCATATCACATGCAAATTTAGGGAAACTAAACTGAATTAGAATTGGTCCAACAACTACGGGCTATTATCCAGAGTCCCTGTCATGCAACTATGAGAGGCAATAAACTGTTTAGGACCAGTCGATTACCTGATACAGATTTCATTGATCGGTGATTCAGCAACAAGTTTCCTTCAGGCAACTCTACAGCTTTATATGGGTGGCCCGATTCTTTAGCATTCTGCTGAATTGTCCACTGATAAATTTAAAAGGAATTGGACTGATGTAAGGAATATGGTGGAAACTCCCTCTAGCCATGCTTGCACCAACCCAATGCTTTTAAATACACGAGAAGGAAGTGAACGACTGTACACTTCTGGGTTAAGGGTATTGAATCTAAACACAAACCTTAAATTTCCATTTGGTCAGAGAGAAACATACAAACCAAAACAATACAAGCTGTCTGTGCACATCTATTGCCTCTCACAATCCTTCAGAGTCCTTTCAGTTTATCGTTTCCTGCAGGGCAAACACCTCTCTGGTGAGGGTCTCTAACTTAGTCTGGATTCGCTGGTTCTCCTTTAGTGGTATTGCGTACAGAGAGAGAGAGAGACAGGGTAAAATAGAATGAAAAACTGAATAAAATAGCTGAAAAGGATGGAAAGAGAAATGACAGGATGAAACAAAAAATGTAGATAGCCTTGAATAGAAATTGAGTGAAAGGGATGACAAGTAAGGGACCAGAAAAAAAAGACAGGTGGCCAGAAAATGATCTGGAGTAGAGATAATTTCAGTATAGAGAGACGAGGCAAAGAAAAGTGACAAAGACCAGTCAGAGAAAACGATGAAACAGGAGAGGAGACACTGGGATGAGTGTGAGACTATGAGAGGGAGAAGTGTAGTCTCACACTATGGAACTTCAAGCTGCTGCAGTACACAGACTACAGGACTGTAAAGAATGGAAGTGTATAAAGAGGTGTAGGTGTGAAATGATGGTCACCAAATGTTGGTTTTCTTAGTGCAGCCATACCTCAATGTGCTCATCTCTTTGGCGGATTCCCTCCTTTAACTCCGCTTGTTTGTGCTGCAGGACTGTGCATGTGTGCTTTTGTCTTTCTAGTTCCTGGAATGAAAGAGGGCCGTTGTAAGAGTCACAATCAATCAGAAAGTGCAACCATTCTTCATTACACAAGTTAAAAATCTCAAGACCACCCCAAAAAAAAGAGTGCAGTCATGGGCAGTGAGCAAGATTCCATTGATGTTTACACTTTTTTGTCTAGCCAGGTAATTGGATCAGGGAGCATTTTGATTTGGCCTTGTTTCCTCTGGAATTATATAGCTACACCCATTGTCAGCAAAGAGCAGTGGATCTCATAGTCAGACAGACAATGGTGCAGTTGTACTTGGCCGCTTTGCTGATTATAAGACCTGCACACATGAATGAGTTCAAGTATATGAACAAGTTGATAGAGCGGTTGGAGACTTAGCTGCAATTTGCATATGCTCACCTCTGTCCGAGTCTGCATATGTTAACAGTAGATGATAAAGGTTATCTACTATGCTGTGTGTGTGTGTGACAGAGAGTGTGTAACACTTCACCTTAGACTTGTCCTCAGTTTCTCTACGCATCTCTGCTATCTGCTCTTCCATCTCCTCGATGACATCTTTGAGTGTGTCCACGTTGTAGATGAGGTTGGCTTTGTCATTGTCCAGCTGTGCGTTCGACACCATGGCTTTCTTATACTTCTCCTCCACCTCCGACAGCGACTCCTAGCTGACACACACACACACACACACCTCTTTACAGAATGAACCATGAGGGAGATACCACAGAACAATAATTACTATTATTACTATAGTAATTACAGTAATAATAGTACAGCTCTGCACAACCACACTTGGGTTGGGCGATAGTATCATCTGTCGACGATGATTGACAGCCATCATCAATGGTGACAACATCGTGATGTGACAGACGACGATGGTTCAGCCTATTTGAACTTGACTGGAGCCGCGAAGTAAAGAAAACAGTCTTGCAGTGCACAGCAGGGCAACACACAGGTGACAGTCAAATTACTCTGCCTATTCTTTTTGCTATAGCCTGTTTCAATAAATATTCTATATAGCCTACAGAGTGCAAGAGAGGAATGTAGGCCAGACAGAGCGGAGAATTCCACCAAAGCAGCGCAAAATGTCCATTCAGACAATATTATTTCTCTCTCCCATGCATGGACATTAGGCTATAGCCTAAACCTATTTATTATTATAAAAAGGATACTTGTGAGATCGACGGTGCATTGATTCAGTCGGCGGAATGATTCAAGCCACGGATAAAAAAAATAAGGAACCCTCGATTCCAAAGAACAAAAATATATCAAAAGTGGAGCGAGTTCAGCTATTCTGTTTCAGCTCAACCAAAGTGTAGGACATGCCAGGAATCAGGTGTGTCTGTAAACTACCTTCTCTAAACACAAATAGTTTGTTCCATTTTATGAGGCAAATAAAGCAACTATTATCCAGTTCTAAAGACTGCAGGCTGCTTCTATCCCGGCCATGATGTAGGCCTATAACCTAGCTCACTACAGTAAGACAGACAGATCCTCATCAGACAGTCACTGCTCCATCATGTGCACACCACAGACACAAATAAACCTGTTCAACTCCTCCACCAGAAAGGAATATCAGAAAAAAATTAGCATTGCCTGCCCTTAGCTTCTGCCCAGGCGTCCAACATCATTTTTCATCAGGATTCGTCCAGTAGCATCACATATCACAATGTTTTATTTGTACATAATCACAATAGGACAAAGGTTGATGTCGCCAACCCTAGACCACGCTGATAATAGGAGCAACAAAGTATTTGTACATTAATTTAGTCTCAACTAGGAAACCATGTTTGGGATGTTTGAAACACACTGGCGAGTCTTAAATGCAACCTCTACTTCAGTCTCACCTTCAAATGACTAATTCAGTATGACGCATTTAACAGTGACTCGAGTTCTTACATTAAATTAACAATACTCATATCAAGACACATAAAAAAGGTATGAACATGAGTAATATCTTAAATAAGATCTAAAAACAGAGGAAAAGCAACTTTTCTCAAGTGTTCCATCAGTTGTCCAACTCAGGTTTGATTGTGTTTGAAAATATGGGGTGTTGAAACTTCATTACAATGCTCCCTCTGAAGCCCACCTTGGACTTGGCTTACATTGTAATCCATTTCACAAAACCCGAGATGGACAAGTGATAAAACAGATCCACTTGATATCGATGGTGCATTGATTCAGTCGGCGGAATGATTCAAAGCACAAAATAAATCAAATAAAACAAATTGAGACCAAAGATAAAAAAATATATCAAACTGGAGTGAGTTCAGCTATTGTGTTTCAGTTCTACCAAAGTGTAGGACATGCTAGGAATCAGGTGTGTTAGTAAACTACCCTTTTAAACACAAATAGATTCAGAGAACAGTGAGCTTTTAGAGTGACTACAGAAAATAAACCAGGAGTTCCTCAGAGCTGTGTGAATGAAAGCTAATCATAGATTTTAGCGTAGGACTACAAACCTGGAAACCCATCCAACAGACAGAAGATTGTTGAAAGACAAGACAATTCATGGTCTTGTTCTTACTCCCCAAGCACTGCTAGAGTTCAAACGAGGCTTTCAATCCATGCCATAAACAGTGCGTTTCAAACTGAGCAGGAAAGATCATGCAGGGAACATGCCATCAGACTGAGTGTTTTTGGTGTTACAGTCAGTGGGGTCATAGGCTACCAGGGGACAAGAGAAGGCACACTGTGAGCTCAGGTCCCTCTACCTTCGGCTCTTTAAGTCCCTGCATTGTACCGCCCCTCTACATCCTGAATCTGGTCCTTTAGATCATAGAAATCCTGTGGAGCAGATGGGAAGAAAGGGTTCATGGGTTGGGGTGAATTGGGGGAAACCAGGAAGAATTAAGGACAGATTTGAAACAAAGCACCCATGCTGTTGGCATCTCGGGACAGTAATTTACCCAACGGTAGGCCCAGACATACAGGATGACAGCTTTATAGGAAGTTTAAAAAACATACAATCTTCCCGTGCATACATGAAGTCCACATGTTGAATGAGGTGCTGAGTAGCAACGCACATGCCCCGCCCACCTGAGGATCTGTCTTTTTTTTCAGCCATCTATTTCCTGTTGTTTGAGGGATGCAAAATCCACTTGTCACTTATATCTCGCTGGATTGATTGCTTTCATTTTACTCCAGCGACTCTTTCATACTCTTGTTGGTGCCTGTTGTTTCTCCCCGTTAAAGTTACGAATGCGGAAATGTTTAATGACCTGTCAAACACCAAAATGAAAACTTGGATAATAGTGATGTCTGATCTCACAATGTAAAGTATGTATAGATAGGTGATATCTAGAGCCAAGCATGTAGATTTTTGATCAGAGGGTATCTTGCTATTGACACACTTGTTGAAATATGCAACAGAACGTGACAATAATTACATGAGGAAATCTAGACAGTGCAGGTAGGCCTAGACAAAGGAAGTTTGTGGTTCCAGCCCTGTTCCACCCCTTTATGTTACTATCTTCATACCCCTTGACTTATTCTACATTTTGTTATGTTACAGGCTGAATTGAAAATGTATAATTTATATATATATATATATATATATATATATATATATATATATATATATATATATATATATATATATATTTTTATTTTTTTTTTTTACCAATCTACACACAATACCCCATAATGACAAAGTGAAAACATGTTAAGAATATTTGCAAATTGATAAATGAAATCTCATTTACATAAGTTCTCACACCCTTGAGTCAATACTTTGTAGAAGCACCCATGGCTTCGATTACAGCTGAGAGCCTTTCTGGGTAAGTCTAAGAGCTTTCCACAACAGGATAGTGCAACATTTGCCCATTATTCTTTAAAAAATTATTTAAATTCTGTCAAATTGGTTGCTGATCAATGCTGGACAACCATTTTCCGGTCTTGCCATAGAGTTATGACTTAAATCTACTTAAAAATCTAACTCGGCCACTCAGGAACATTCTTTGCCTTCTTGGTGAGCAATGAAAGTGTATATTTTGGCCTTGTGTTTCCTGCCGAATGGTGAATTCATCTCCCAGTGTCTGGTGAAAAGCAGACAACCAGGCTTTCCTCCCGGATTTAGCCTGTGCTTAGCTCCATACCGTAGATTTTTTTATTCTGAAAAACTACAATCCTTAACGATTACAAGCATACCCATTACATGATGCAGCCACCACTATGCTTGAAAATATGGAGAGTGGTACTCAGTCATTTTTTCCAAACATAACACTTTGCTATTCAGGTCAAAAAGTGAATTGCTTTCCCATATTTTTTTCACTATTACTTTAGTGCCCTGTTGCAAACAGGATGCATGTTTGTACTATTTTTTATTCTGTACAGGCTTCCTTCTTTTCACTCTGTCAATTAGGTTAGTATTGTGGAGTAACTACAATCTTGATGATCCTTCCTCAGTTTTCTCCCATCACAGCCATTAAACTCTAACTGTTTTAAAGTCACCATTGGCCTCATGGGGAAATACCTAAAGCGGTTTCCTTCCTCACCGGCAACTGAGTTAGGAAGGACGCCTGTATCTTTGTAGTAATTGGGTCTATTGACACACTACCCAAAGTGCAATTAATAACTTTGCTATGCTCAAAAGGATAATCAATGTCAGCTCTTTTTTTTTTACACAACTACCAATAGGTGCCCTTCTTTGCGAGGCATTGGAAAACCTCCCTGGTCTTTGTGGTTTGAAATTAACTGCTCAACTGAGGGACCTTTCAGATAATTGTATGTGTGGGGTACATAAAAAAAAAAAAGAAAAAGTTAAACACTATTATTGCACACAGAGTGATTCCATGGAACTTGTGACTTTATTCCTGAACTTATTTAGGCTTGCCATAACAAAGGGGTTGAATACTTAGACTCAAAACATTTTAACTTTTCATTTAAAAAAAACATAGTTCAGTTCCATTTTGACATTATTGGGTATTGTGTGAATTTCAATTTAATGCATTTTAAATTCACGGCTATAACACAAAATGTGGAAAAAGTCAAGGGGTGTGAATACTTTCTGAAGCCACTGGACATTAGTATATTTATGCAAATAAGGCAAATCTAATTGTCTTTATTTTAACACAAAATAAATACCTGATACCATTAGAAAATGTATATGAGTGAATTCTAAGAAAAATAACCTGTGAAATTTGACTAAATTAATACCTGAATTCCCACCAGAATCCCTGAACTCTATTCTTAGTCTGTGCCAGTAAAACGTTTTAATGCTATAATTCAGTAAATACCAGATGCATACCAGTTTGGAGTATCTTCATCATTGTCCAACTGTTGCATTTATTTGAATAGTTTAAAACATTAACCATTTTGATTACCGTTGCAAAGGAAAGCAGAGAGAAGTATGGATGTTTCAGATATTATTCTCTGACCTCAAATAAAACAGTAGTGCGGAAAAGAGTAAACTACTACACAAATGGTTCACTGTAAAAAGTAAATGGATTGACATTTAAATGTTAGTGTTTATTAGAAAACATTGGTATTGTTACTGGTACTGACACAAGTAGAGGTGGAGGTCTGTGTTGGTGCGCAGGCATCTTACCCTAAATTCACTCAGGCTGGTGTCAGGGTCGACAATGTTGCCCGTGTCTGCACTGCTCCGTCTCGAGGAGGTCCCCCCCAGCGATGCCAAGTTAGCCGCAGAGAGACAGGGAGTCGTGCAGCGTGAAGACGGCTGGAAAACAACAAAACAAAGCACCTTAGTTAGACCTCAAGTCAACACACCCCAGGACTGTCATTCAACACCAACACTGCCATCTGACACCACTGGGCCCTGGCTTCACTTACTCTCCCACTAAGCTTGAGCAGTATACAGTATATACCCTGTATAATGGGGTATTCTGAAATACCAACTATTTGAGGGGGTGGTTGGTGGTCACTGCTTATTATAAATTAACTATCTAAGATGTGCCAAATAAATTATCTCCAGCTCAGGGCTCAAGCTACGCCCCCTTCCATAGACCTACATGGTAACTATGACGAGTTCCGGAGGACATCCTCTAACCAATCAAAGCTTTTGCCGTATGAACTGATATGTTGTCCATCCAATTAGAGGATCAGAGAATGAACCAAGTACTACACATGTGATTTAGAAGCTTGGTGAAATGGTGACATTGTTGGATAGTTAAGCATTTTTTGTATATTACTCAATTCAAATTAGTTTCTTCAATCTACAGGAGATGGAGGAGGTAGATTATATATTATTTTCTTAGTTTTATTATTTTATTTTCGTGTCAAGTTAGCAAGGACATTTAAATAAATTTCAAACTTTAGTAGCAAGCAGCTAACTACCAGAATCCAGTTATATCCACCAGAATGGCTAGCTAATGACAATTTAGTGGATAAAAAAATTATAATTTAAGAACGCTTTTTATTGAAAAAGCTGCATCAAATCAGGTAATGGACGAAGGTCTCCATATTCAAACTGCAACTCAACGAGAAGGTACGAAGACACGGACTTCAACACTACTGCAATTTTGGGTAACATACAGTACCAGTCCAAAGTTTGGACACCTACTCATTCATGGGTTTTTCTTTCTTTTTTTACCATTTTCTACATTGTAGAATAATAGTGAAGATATCAAAACTACGAAATAACACACATGGAATCATGTCGTAACCAAAAAATTGTTAAACAAATCCAAATATATTTAATATTTGAGATTTAAAGTAGCCACCTTTTGCCTTGATGACAGCTTTACACATTCGTCACATAGTTGTAAAAGTCTTAACTGAAAGGAAAAAAAGAAAATTAGCAGACACTAGGCCCTCAATGGAATGAGTGTGACACCCCTGGTCTAAACCATTCGATTACGAGACGAGGGTGAATTAAAGTTGTGCACATTTTTGAAGATAAATATTGATACATTACTAGCTCAAACACATTTACATTTGCCAAAATGACAAATTAATGAGTGTGTAATTGTGATTTCAGATCAAATGGGGGGGGCTCAGCTCAGGTGCCTACACACACACAGCTCAGATAGATCCAGCTCAGAGAGCTCAAAAGCTCCATCAGCAACAGATTTTCATTTAGAATGGAAAATGTGTGTTTATGCAACAAATGTTTGTGCATCGAATCAAATAGCATTGAGCCAAATCGCATCGATTCGTTCCTCTAATCAAACCGAATCATTTTAAACTAAAACGTATTGTTCCTGTATCGTAACCCATGTACCTAGATACACATTGAATTGTCTTGAAAGGAAAAGATGCACATCCCTACTGGTTAATATGTCTAAAAACAAGTTTGTGGGTGTCCTAGCAAGCTAAACGGACAATTAGCTAGTTTGTCAGTGACCGTAAAAGTATGTTAAAGCTTTTTTCCCCCCCGCATGGCTGAAACCACAGACATCAAATGTCGCTCGCAGTTGTAAGTTATAACCAGTTACGTGGATGATCAGGGCTTAATTCAAGAACGTTTCTTGGGCTGCATTGATGTGTCAAGTGGGTCTGTGTTTGACTTTAAGAATTCTGAGATGTCAGAGTTTAACTTCATGGAGAAATGTGTTGCCCTAACCTATGATCGTGCTGCTGTAATGAACTGTACCCTCCTGTTCCCCGATTTAAGAGGTGATGACCACTCAACTGCAAAGCCTGTGCCTTGGAGTGCACAGGTCCACCCACTTGGATGCCAGTCCCACCCACTGGGAGGCCAGGCTCAGTCAATCAGAATGAGTTTTTCCCCACTAAAGGCCCTTTTTACAGACAGAAATACCTCCTTTTTTCCCTTACCCTCGCCCCCCTTCTGAGATATTATGCACACTGATAGCAAATGTCCTTACCATTTGATTCATCATAGTAGCAGGCTAACAAGAGGCAGCAGTCTGAATGATCAGACTGAAACAAGTGAAAGTGGCAGAGAGGTTTGGAACACGTTTCTATTGGTCTATTAACTAATTTATCACCTGGTGATGTCACCAGGCAGGCCAAAACTCTATCCCACCAAAACAGGCAGAAATATAAGGCAGCCTTTTCAAACAGCTCTTACACAAAGGGTATTGTCATTTTCACAATATTATTCCAACCTCAGTGCGGAAATAAAATGAACAAAAATATGAACGCAACATGTAAAGTGTTGGTCCCATGTTTCATGAGCTGAAATTAAAAAACATTTCAGAAATGTTCCATATGTACAAAAAGCTAATTTCTCACATTGTGCACTTTTTAAAATGTATTTCCCTGTTAATAAACATTTATACTTTGTCAAGATAATCTATCCACCTGACAGGTGTGGCATATCAAGAAGTTGATTAAACAGTATGATCATTACACAGGTGCAACCTTGTGCTGGGGACAATAAAATGCCACTCTAAAATATGCAGTTTTGCCACACAACACCACAGGTGTCTCAAGTTGAGGGAGCGTGCAATTTATATGCTGACTAGGAATGCCCACCAGAGCTGTTGCCAGATAATTTTATGTTAGAGAATTAATTTATCATAAGCCTCCGTTGTTTTAGAGAATTTGGCATTACATCCAATCGGCCTCACAACCGCAGACTAAGTGTAACCACACCAACCCAGGACTTCCACATCCGGTTTCTTCGCCTGCATTTTATCGATGGCAATTTGAATGCAAAGAGATACTGTGACGAGATCCTGAGGCCCATTGTGCCACTCATTCACCACCATCACCTCATGTTTCAGCATGATAATGCACGGCCCCATGATGCAAGGACAGGGCTCTACAGTGCGAGTATTTCACTTGCATTTGCCCCTAAAAATAGATATGTGCGAGCACAGTGTGGGAGTAAAGATTACAACCTACCATGATATAAAAATGAAGCCCATTCAATTTTATTAAG
Organism: Oncorhynchus tshawytscha; assembly: GCF_018296145.1. Taxonomy (NCBI): domain Eukaryota; kingdom Metazoa; phylum Chordata; class Actinopteri; order Salmoniformes; family Salmonidae; genus Oncorhynchus; species Oncorhynchus tshawytscha. The sequence continues at coordinate 49,926,011 of NC_056429.1, read as the reverse complement.
CGAAAAAGAGACGAGGAGAAAGAGGAATCCGGCGAGGGGGATCCGCAAGGATCAACTAAAACATTTTCACAAGGTTTACCTGAGGTGCCTAATGTTAGGGATGCTGAAAACAACTTTAGCGAAGCTGCTGAGAACAATGTTAGCGAAGCTACCGTGACCCCCGCTGTCACTTCAACCTCCACTGTAGCCGGCGTAGGAAGAACATATAGATTCAATGCGAATTGGCTCAAAATGTTCCCATGGCTAGAGTTAGAAAACAACGTCATGTTCTGGAAATATTGTAGAGGCCAGAAAGACTCATCATTCGTGTCAAGTAACCCGCATCTGAAAAGAGAACATCTCGCGGCGGCATATCCATTGCAGAGATCTGTACCTGTTGAGACAGTGTCAGCAGCATTGAGGAGGCAAGTGCTGCTGTCTGAGGAGAAGAGGAGGCAGCTGAAATTGAAGATAAACATTGCATATTCATTGTGAAGGAAGAAACTTTAGTCAAATTTGGGCCGCTTATCAGATTTCACCACAAAAACGGAGTTGACAATGAGGTAAAATGTGCGAAGATGATCGGTCAAATTGTTGACATAATGACATGCTGACCAAACCCGACACGTCGCGTACGCGAGCGTCGCAAATTCAATTTAGAAATCCATGTTATTCAATTATTGCGCGCCAACGAGCGTCTGCGACACCAAGGGCTAAAATAGAACTCATTCCTATTTCTGACGCAGATCGCGCTGAAAGACCTGCCTCGCCCATCTCCTCGTTGGTTTATAGAAGCAGGTACCCACGTGCCAACTCCTCATTGGTTATACCCACGTGGGTGACTGAAAGACAAACTGTTTTGCCGGTAATACAATTAAAGTTTAGATGAGATCACCATATAAGTTAAACGATGAAAAAGCCTGGAAGGAGGAGAGATGACTAGAAACGATTCGTTTGGCCGTTGAATGTGTGAATTAATTGTCGGAGTAGAGGTCCTTGTGCATATCAGGTAAAATAACAACTCGATGTTTATATCCCAGGCCAAATTAGCTAGCAACAGCAAGCTAGCTAAATAGGACAAATTAACGTTAGCTAGCAAGTGCAAGCTAACTAGCTAAATTGCCATACATGTTTAATGATTTTCGACCTGTCCCCAAATTAATGTAATTGGTTCTGAGTTTGTTTTGATATTCTAACCTGCGTGTCGTGATCGCGTTTGGTGTGAGGGGGCAAAATAAATTTGTGCACGATAGCGCACAGCCGGTTTGGGTTCCGTGTGAGAGAGAGCCTGTCAGCAAAGCTGACAGCCGCAAAGTACCTTGCCGTTCTAATAGACGGAGACACTGATTATAGCCAACACCAAATGCAAAATTTTCTACGTGTGCTTGTTGGAGGATGGGAAGCCAGTCAATCACCTGGTCGGACATCAGACACTTGAGCACTCTCATGCCATTGGTAAATTGTTTCTCTTTATAGGCTTTATTCTTGTGTCAAGTTTAATCATTATTTGTAATGGAGATAGAATTTAGTTGGTCAGAAATACTTTTGTATAATCCTTTTTTTGTGTTGTCATTTAAGGTGTTTTGGATGTCACCAAGGCTGCAGTTTGTCCAGAGGAGGATGGAGGGTCATGGATGAAGAAGTGCATCTCCTTCGGGGCAGATGGTGCCTCCGTGAACATGGACCACCGTGGGGGGGTGATTGCCCACCTGCAGAGAGAGGCAGTGGGGCATATAATCCCAATCCACTGTATAGGTTTGTAACTAATAAATCCTCTATGATTTAGTTTTATTTGCTTGCAGAGAATGTTAAACAATTCTGTGTGTCTGTGATGTGTCTGTGTGTATGCGCTAAGTGCTGGAATGGTAAATACCACAGAATTATTGTTTTCTGTTGGCACAAGAGACAGTGAATTGTTTGGAAGATTCTGTTCTGACTTTCACAGGCTAGAGCAGGCAATACTGACCATTCAGAAGAAAGAGCCAAAGGTGTCTGTTGTGTACAACCTTCTGAATCTGATACGGAAGATGTATCACTTCAGTGGAAGATCCAAATGAGAGCTCTATGTTCACAGGCAAGAGCTCGGTGTGGATATTTGCACACCGTCTAACATCAAGGGAACTCACTGGATCCTCCATGTCCACAGAGCCCTCAGTGTTCCTGCAGCATGGACAAGACAAGGACCTTGCCGACGAAGGCCAGTACTTCGTTGTTCTGCAGGACCTGGCAGTAGTATGAACAACAGCGGAAGTTCAAGGGCGGGCAAAGAAGTTCAGTTTTACACAAGAAATGTAATACCACACTAGTTTAAAAAAAAATATGTTCAAGACTCAAATTAACTTTCAGAATCAAGTAATTGATAGGTGACAGTTTATTTACTCACTATTTAACAGATAAAGCGGGAAATGGAGAATGCACTCGTGTATTCTGCCATTTTCTCTCAGACATGTTTGAGGAGCTATCCTCACTTAGCCTCACCCTGCAAAGGAATGACCTGATCCTCCCCCAAGCCACATCATGAGAGGTGGGTACACTGTTCAAAATTATTTGGTCTAGGGTCACTACCTAACTGGAAGCACTAAAGCTTAGGGCAAAGGCAGGAGGCATGCTGGAGAAGATCCAGAGCATGCTTGCTCAGCAGCAGGGTGATGAGGAGATTCCAGGTGTGTTAGGATGAGAGCTTGTTAGGATGTGAGAGAAATCAATGATTAAGACAGATTCTCAGTGTGAGAATCAATGTACTTTGCCCAATAGAATGATTTGAGGATAAGGAGGGAAATGCAGTGGAGTAGTCTTTAAAACATGTTTTATGGGAGACAGACAAATGGCCAGACATTTCATTGTGTTGGTGTGTGTGTTATTTCTGTTAGAGGGAATAACACTGAAGGGGAATCTGAAAGGCTTCATGGACCTCACCAATCCCCATCTGAAGCAGCACATGGAGCCGACTATAACATCGGCGTGGATGATCTCAAAGCCAGTATTGGTGGTTTGCTGAAGGATGAGCGTGTCCAGACCCCAGTGGAGTCTATCAAAGTGCTAAACCCTGACACATGGCCAGAAGACCAGGCCAGCCTTCTCACATTTGGCGATGATGGTGTGGCAGACCTGATGAGGCATTTCAAGGAGCCCTAGATAGGTAAGAATTTGCCATATGAGACAATTATGTTTGCATATTTGCAAACTCACTTGCTCTGTTCAATCCTGCAGATCGGAGTGCAACATGGCTGCAATCCAGGATGAGTGGCAGGGGCTGAAAATCCTGGTCAGCCACAATTTCAAGTACAAGTCCTGTGGGAGATCATGTTGACAAAGGACCCCTACAGGCACAATTACAAGGTAGGCTAACAGTCCTGAGTGGTTATGAATGGTATACAATATCTCTCTCATCATCACTCAAGACCTAGGTTTACCTCCACTGTATTCACATCCTACCATACCTTTGTCTGTACATTATACCTTGAGGCTATTTTATCGCCCCCAGAAACCTCCCTTTACTCTCTGTTCCAGACATTCTAGGCAACCAATTCTCATAGCTTTTAGCCGTACCCTTATCCTAGTCCTCTGTTCCTCTGGTGATGTAGAGGTGAATCCAGGCCCTGCAGTGCCTAGCTCCACTCCTACTCCCCAGGCGCTCTCTTTTGATGACTTCTGTAACCGTAATAGCCTTGGTTTCATGCATGTTAACATTAGAAGCCTCCTCCCTAAGTTTGTTTTATTCACTACTTTAGCACACTCTGCCAACCCGGATGTTCTAGCCGTGTCTGAATCCTGGCTTAAGAAGACCACCAAAAATTCTGACATTTTCATCCCTAACTACAACACTTTCAGACAAGATAGAACAGCGAAAGGGGCGGTGTTGCAATCTACTGCAAAGATAGCCTGCAGAGTTCTGTCCTACTATCCAGGTCTGTACTCAAACAATTTGAACTTCTACTTTAAAAATCCACCTCTAAAAACAAGTCTCTCACCTGCCTGCTATAGACCACCCTCTACCCCCAGTTGTACTCTGGACACCATATGTGAACTGATTGCCCCCCATCTATCTTCAGAGCTCGTGCTGCTAGGCGACCTAAACTGGAACATGCTTAACACCCCAGCCATCCTACAATCTAAGCTTGATGCCCTCAATCTCACACAAATTATCAATGAACCTACCAGGTACCACCCCAAAGCCATAAACACGGGCACCCTCATAGATATCATCCTAACCATCTTGCCCTCTAAATACACCTCTGCTGTTTTCAACCAAGATCTCAGCGATCACTGCCTCATTGCCTGCATCCGTAATGGGTCAGCGGTCAAATGACCTCCACTCATCACTGTCAAACACTCCCTGAAACACTTCAGGGAGCAGGCCCTTCTAATCGACCTGGCCGGGGTATCCTGGAAGGATATTGATCTCATCCCGTCAGTAGAGGATGCTTGGTTATTTTTTTTAAATGCCTTCCTCACCATCTTAAATAAGCATGCCCCATTCAAGAAATTTAGAACCAGGAACAGATATAGCCCTTGGTTCTCTCCAGACCTGACTGCCCTTAACCTCTCTGCGCACAGAACCCACTAGCGGGCTGAAATTCCACAACATACGGTGATCGCTACATAAATAGTCATATTAAACATTCATGAAAATACAAGTGTCTCACATGTATCGAAAGCATAGAATCTTGCTAATCCAACTGCGTTGTCAGATTTAAAAAAGGATTTACTGCGAAAGAATGCGATGCGATTATCTGAGCATAGAGCCCCATAATTTTTTACATTTTTTTAACCAGCACAGGGGTAACAATCAAACTGCATTAAAATAAATTGTTTACCTTTGAAGATCTTCATCTGTTTGCAATTCCAATGCTCATTGTTACACAATGAATGATCTTTTGTTTGATAAAATCTGTTTTTATAGCCTAACACGAAACATTTTGTGAACCGCTTGTGTAGTGAATTCAGTCTCATTCCATTTTCGACGAAATCACATTTCACACTGCAATCAACTGGTTTGTTTGTAACACAATCAAACCTGATGGGCCATTTCGCAGGACATATTGACTGAAAGAAACCGATTTGAAGACAACAAGTAGACATTGTGCACCAATGATTTGCCCGCTGTTTCATTGATTGACTGTCTTTTAACCCAATGACCACTGATAGTCTTGAAATCTAGCTGTATAGATAGCCAATGAGCTGAGCTAAACGGCAATACGCCATGTTTATGTGTTGCAAGACCAACCCATGTAGTAAGCTCCACGTAAAGAGAGCCATGTGCTATTGAATTTTCATACCGGAAGAAGCTACGCATATTACGCACTGCATTGTTTGGTGAATGCGCAGATTCAGCTGTTTATATATCAATCATTATGGCGACTAAGTCAGGGAAAGCTAAATCTAAGTCTAGATATACAGATGTACACACAACTTTAGAATAAATTGATTGGGAAGGTGAGACAGAGATTGTTGTAGGACGCTTCATTTAGCGATTGTGGAGGAATATTTTTTGAATGGGAGAGGACATCGTTTTGGACTGGTAAGTTCATGCCAATGCCTTTGTTTGAAATTAATAATATAAAATATTATTTTAATTTTATTTTTAGAAGCAATATATAAACATTTAATGTTATGAAATGTGAGATGCGTGTGTCTGCCGCCCCACCCCAACCCACATGAAATAGCCTATTTGAGGCTGTTGAGGAGAGGGCAGGACTACATCAATGGCCAAAGTGAAATGGAGACAGTAGATACAGCTGGTCTGTTGTAATATAATAAAGACAGTAATATAATAAAGACAGTAGATCTAGCTGGTCTGTCATAATGTAAGAGACAGTAGATCTAGCTGAAATGTCATATAAAAGAGACAGTAGATCTAGCAGGTAATAATAATGTAATAATATATTCAACCTTCAACTCTCTATATATATATCTTTATTATACCTGTTGATACAGGACTCATATGTGAAACTATTCTAACTGAACATTTTCTTTCACAGTGACACTGACTCTGAATGAGAGTCTTATCCGGTGTCCTGTGTGAATTTAAGTATGCTCTCTCTCTTTCTCGGAGGACCTGAGCCCTAAGACCATATGTCAGGACTACCTGGAATGACTCCTTGCTGTCCCCAGTCCACCTGGCCTTGCCGCTGTTCCAGTTTCAACTGTTCTGCCTGCGGCTATGGAACCCTAAACTATTCATTTTTACTCTTGAGGTGCTGTCCTGTTGCACCCTCTACAACCACTGTGATCTCCACCCGGCACAGCCAGAAGAGGACTTGCAACCCCTCATAGCCTGGTTCCTCTCTAGGTTTCTTCCTAGGTTTTTGCGTCTCTAGGGAGTTTTTCCTAGCCACCGTGCTTCTACACCTGCATTGCTTGCTGTTTGGGGTTTTAGGCTGGGGCTATATAAATAGATTTGATTTGATAGAGGTCTGGGTGTCATCCAAATATTGAAAGTGTGTAAATAGTTACCCATGTTATTTTGTAAATTTATATATTTTTATATTTTTTTTTTTTTTTTTTTTTTTGTTTGTGTGTTAGAATACCATTTTGGCATTTTGTATATAGTTATTTGTTTCAAAATGTATACCTTCACCAATTTGGCCACTTGGGTACATTTGGGCTACTTGTGTGGGACACCTGGGTGACTTCATGATAAATGTCATGTAAGCACACTAATTTTGGAAGTTATCATTCTGAAACTTTGCACAAGTACTGTTGCCCTCTTATAATTTTCACTGAAATTGTCCCCATCATCCTATCTGAATGTTTGTTTTATATTGTGCATTTTAAAGATGATGATATAAAACATGTTTTTTTTCATTGTTTTATCTAAAATCAGATCTATTGTGTGTTATTCTCCTACATTCAATTCTCATTTACACAAACTTCAGAGTGTTTTCTCTCAAATGGTACCAAGAATATGCATATCCTTGGTTCTGTGCCTGAGCTACAGGCTGTTAGATTTGGGTATGTCTTCAGGCGGAAATTGCACAAAGGGGGGGAGCTGCAAGAGTTAACCAACATAAAAACATCCTATGGCGTTCTGCATTAGCATCGAACAGCCCCCGTGATATGCAACTTTTCAGGGAAGCTAGAAACCAATATACACAGGCAGGTAGAGCAGAAATTTGCTTCCTGCAACACAAACTCAAAAAAGTTCTGGGACACTAAAGTCCATGGAGAATAAGAACACCTCACAGCTGCCCAATGCACTGAAGATAGGAAACACTGTCGCCACCAATAAATCCACTATAATTGAGAATTTCAATAAGCATTTTTCTACAGCTGGCCATGCTTTCCACCTGGCTACCCCTACCCCGGTCAACAGCACTGCATCCCCCACAGCAACTCGCCCAAGCCTTCCCCATTTCTCCTTCTCCCAAATCCAGTCAGCTGATGTTCTGAAAGTGTTGCAAAATCTGGACCCTTACAAATCAGCCGGGCTAGACGATCTGGACCCTTTCTTTCTAAAATGATCTGCCGAAATTGTTGCCACCCCTATTTTACTAGCCTGTTCAACCTCTCTTTCGTGTCGTCTGAGATTGGAAAGCAGCTGCGGTCATCCCCCTCTTCAAAAGGGGGACACTCTTGACCTAAACTGCTACAGACCTATCTATCCTACCCTGTCTTTCTAAGGTCTTCGAAAGCCAAGTGAACAAACATATTACCATTTAGAACCCCACCATACCTTCTCCGCTATGCAATCTGGTTTCAGAGCTGGTCACGGGTGCACCTCAGCCACGCTCGAGGTCCTAAACGATATCTTAACCGCCATCAATAAATAATACTGTGCAGCCGTATATTGACCTGGCCAAGGCTTTCGACTCTTGTCAATCACCACATCCTCATCGGCAGACTCGACAGCCTTGGTTTCTCAAATGATTGCCTCGCCTGGTTCACCAACTACTTCTCTGATAGAGTTCAGTGTGTCAAATCGTAGGGTCTGTTGTCCGGGCCTCTGGCAGTCTCTATGGGGGTGCCACAGGGTTCAATTCTTGGACTGACTCTCTTCTCTGTATACATCAATGATGTCACTCTTGCTGCTGGTGAGTCTCTTATCCACCTCTACGCAGACGACACCATTCTGTATACTTCTGGCCCTACTTTGGACACTTAACAACCTTCCAGGAGAGCTTCAATGCCATACAACTCTCCTTCCGTGGCCTCCAATTGCCCTTGAATACAAGTAAAACTAAATGCATGCTCTTCAAACGATCGCTGCCTGCACCTGCCCGCCTGTCCAACATCACTAGTCTGGACAGATCTGTCTTAGAATATGCGGACAAATACCTAGGTGTCTGGTTAGACTGTAAACTCTCCTTCCAGACTCACATCAAACATCTCCAATCCAATGGTAAATCTAGAATTGGCTTCCTATTTCGCAACAAAGCATCCTTCACTCATGCTGCCAAACATACCCTTGTAAAACTGACCATCCTACCAATCCTTGACTTTGGTGATGTCATTTACAAAATAGCCTCCAATACCCTACTCAATAAATTGGATGCAGGCTATCACAGTGCCATCTGTTTTGTCACCAAAGCCCCATATACTACCCACCACTGAGACTTGTACGCTCTCGTTGGCTGGCCCTCGCTTCATACTTTTCGCCAAACCCACTGGCTCCAGGTCATCTACAAGACCCTGCTAGGTAAAGTCCCCCCTTATCTCAGCTCGCTCGTCACCATAGCAGCACCCACCTGTAGCACTCGCTCCAGTAGGTATATCTCTCTGGTCACCCCCATAACCAGTTCTTCCTTTGGCCGCCTCTCCTTCTAGTTCTCTGCTGCCAATGACTGGAACGAACTACTACTCTGAAACTGGAAACACTTATCTCCCTCACTAGCTTTAAGCTCACAGATTACTGCACCTGTACATAGCCCATCTATAATTTAGCCCAAACAACTACCTCTCCCCCTACAGTATTTTATTTATTTTGCTCCTTTGCACTAGAGGTCGACCGATTATTCGGAATGGCCGATGGGCTCTGATTTGCCGAATTATTTTTATTTATTATTTTTTTTTAAATATATTTTTTTAATATATATTTTTTGAAATGTATTTATTTATTTTTATATATTTTTTTACACCTTTATTTAATCTTTATTTAACTAGGCAAGTCAGTTAAGGACACATTCTTATTTTCGATGACGGCCTAGGAACCGTGGGTTAACGGCCTTGTTCAGGGGCAGAACGACAGATTTTCACATTGTCAGCTCGGGGGATCCAATCTTGCAACCTTACAGTTAACTAGTCCAACGCAATAACAACCTGCCTCTCTCTCATTGCATTCCAGAAGGAGACTGTTACGCGAATGCAGTAATCCAAGGTAAGTTGCTAGCTAGCATTAAATTTATCTTATAAAAAAACAATCATAATCACTAGTTAACTACACATGGTTGATGATATTACTAGATATTATCTAGCGTGTTACATATATAATCTGACTGAGCATACAAGTATCTGACTGAGCGGTGGTAGGCAGAAGCAGGCGCGTAAACATTAATTCAGACAGCACTTTTGTGCATTTTGCCAGCAGCTCTTCGTTGTGCGTCAAGCATTGCGCTGTTTATGACTTCAAGCCTATCAACTCCCGAGATGAGGCTCATGTAACCGAAGTGAAATGGCTAGCTAGTTAGCGTGCGTGAAATGTCGTTTTGTTGCTGGTTCGAGCCCGGGGAGGAGCGAGGAGAGGGACGGAAGCTATACTGTTACACTGGCAATACTAAAGTGCCTATAAGAACATCCAATAGTCAAAGGTTAATGAAATACAAATGGTATAGAGGGAAATAGTCCTATAATTCCTATAATAACTACAACCTAAAACTTCTTACCTGGGAATATTGAAGACTCGTGTTAAAAGGAACCACCAGCTTTCATATGTTCTCATGTTCTGAGCAAGGAACTGAAACGTTAGCTTTCTTACATGGCACATATTTTACATGGAACATATTGCACTTTTACTTTCTTCTCCAACACTTTGTCTTTGCATTATTTAAACCAAATTGAACATGTTTCATTATTTACTTGAGGCTAAATTGATTTTATTGATGTATTATATTAAAGTTAAAATAAGTGTTCATTCAGTATTGTTGTAATTGTCATTATTACAAAAATACATAAAAAAAAAAATCGTCCGATTAATCGGTATCGGCTATTATGGTCCTCCAATAATCGGCATCGGCGTTGAAAAAAAAATCATAATCGGCCGACCTCTACTTTGCACCCCATTATTTCTCTCTGCCTTGCACATTCTTCCACTGCAAATCTACCATTCCAGTGTTTTACTTGCTATATTGTATTTACTTCGCCAACATGGCTTTTTTTTTGTCTTTACCTCCCTGATCTCACCTCATTTGCTCACATTGTATATACTTATTTTTCTACTGTATTATTAACTGTTTGTTTTACTCCATGTGTAACTCTATTGTTGTATGTGTCAAACTGCCTTGCTTTATCTTGTCCAGGTCGCAATTGTAAATGAGAACTTGTTCTCAACTTGCCTACCTGGTTAAATAAAGGTGACATAAAAAAATGGTTTTGATAAGTTAAATGGTAAGAGTTTAAATGAAATTGAAAGATATCATCTTTTCCCTAGAACATACTGGAGTTGGTGCAGCTTATGCTGGCGCTGCCCATTTCAGCCGCCCATTGTGAGCGAGGCTTCTCTGCACAGAACCGGATAAAGAATTTGACAAGAAGCTGCCTTGGGGCCTCCACCACCGAAGACCTGATGAGAATCCGCCTGGATTGGCCTTCTGTCGAGGAGTTCGATCCCACTCCTGCAGTGGACCGCTGGCTGACCTCTGAGTGTGCCAGACGGCCAACATACAAAAGCAGCTGGACAACTGATATCCTTTGTGTCTAGTAGGCATGGGTCAATGTGTGATTTTGGTGGTATGTGCTGTTGCACAGATGTGTCCCTTAGTACACGCACGTTTGTTAATAAACTTATTTTAAAAAATGGCACTGTGCTCCTAAATGTCTTTGTGTGCTCCTACATTTTTTAATTTAGGAGCACATGTACTCCTTGGGGAAAAAAAGTTTGCGTAGATCCCACAATTCCCTGATGCTGAAAATGCTCACCAGACATGTCACCCATTGAATGTTTGGGATGCTCTGGATGGACGTATATGTCAGCGTGTTCCAGTTCCAGCCAATGTCCAGCAACTTCGCAAAGCCATTGAAGAGGAGTCGGGACAACATTCCACAGGCCACAATCAACTATGCAAAGGAGATGAGTCGCTCTGCATGAGGCAAATGGTGGTCACACCAGATACTGACTGATGTTTCTGATCCATGCCCCTACCTTTTTAAGGTAGCTGTAACCAAGAGATGCATATCTGTATTCCCAGTCATGTGAAATCCATAGATTAAGGTGTAATGAATTTATTTCAATTGAAAGATTTCCTTAAATGAACTGTAACTCAGTAAAATCTTTGAAATTGTTGCATTTATATTTTTGTTAAATATATACAGTTGAGTTCAGGTATCCTATTGGAATATTGAGTGCCATAGTCTAGTTGCTGCACCAGAAGGTAATGGTTATTTGTAGGGGGAATGTATTGAGTAAAGGAAGGGAAATCACGTGGCAGGCACTGATAAGGGTGGAGAGATGTGTTTTAGCGAGGAAGAGGGTCAAGGTCAGGTGACCAATTAATAGGCACAAATTCCATAACTATTCTCCGGGGAAGTGAGTAGCGCTAGCTTTGAAAATGGTTAAAGGCGTGTATTAGAGCAGGGAGTAAAGATCTAAACACTCTTGACAACATCAGGAGAGGTTTCGGAATAATAACTATTGAAATGGCGACGGACAGCCCCGATTCTCCATGTAAAGTGAGGCTAGAAGAAGAGAAGTTTAATAGAGGAGCATGAGCATTCTACTAATTCAGCTTGAATATGGATTTTTTTTTGCAAACGGGACAGAATTGGTCAGCATTTCCCTGCTAACGGAAAATGTCAATCTAATAGAGAATTCAAGGATGCAATTGTGAGTTGGCACACTGACAAATCAAGAATCAAAAGCTCAATACACCAGTGTTTTGATGTCAGCATTCTATCAACAAAAAAGACAAACTGATAAAACAGAAATTTGTGAGACCGTGGGTGGGAAGTGAGCATGGAGAGAGATAACGTTCAAACTTCTCTCTTGCTGCTGGTGTACTGGTGGGAAAAATGGACCAGACAGAATGACTCAGATGAGAGACTCGTGAACTTGGGAAAAAAGTTTTCATTTCTTTGGATATTGAAATTGGGACATTATCAAAGGCCATCAACTGTGGCAGGCATGAGTTACATATGTGCCGTTGGGAAGATGAACTGTAACACTATCCGAAGAAGAATCAATGAAGACACACTAGAGGGATGAGTGCCGGGAGAAGGGGGTGTTTAACCGTGCCCGTAATTGTTTAGTTGGGGTGTCAGGTTTATTGAGGAGATCTGTATAGTAGAAATGTATAGTAATTTAGACCTTACCATGCCACTCGCGACAGTAAAACAGGGACAAATGGTGGCTGTAATGAGAAGAGTTATTACCGGTAATATGTGGTCCCGTTTATAAATGTACATTCTAACCGTGATGTGTGCTAGTAGGTTGAGGGGCTTGATTTTGAGTGATAGTCCTTACTGCTTTACTTTGAGTCTGTCATTCTAAATTTGGGTTGGATAATTTATCAAATGTTTTAATTATGAATTGGAAAGGATAAAGTGAGAGAGTGTTGTTCTCAAACTGTGAGAGTTGGGTGCACTGTTCAAAATGATTCAGTCTAGGGAGGGTTTGTCTCCCTAGAAACCTTATCCAAGAGGGAGGTTATTAGAGAACCCACTAAATGACAGCTTGAGTCAACCATGAAGGGGTTTTTGTTTTACCATGTCATCAGAATTCTAATGCTAAGGTGCATCAATACATATGGATTGCTGGATGATACGGTACAATTAATTACATACAAGGCTCATAGTCTGTGTCTTGCGTTAACACCCAAGGATGAAAATGAAGGTGACGGGCATGGGGACCCATGGGCATAGAACAGAGCGGACAGAGTCCCCCCCCCCCAGTCTTAGTCGCATCAAGGGTGGTATGAAATTATTGAACGTATTTTCTCTCTCATAAGAGTGATCATTGTTCCAGCGAGATTGGTGTATATTGACTAATTGATTTGAGAACATTTTAGTATGGCTATAACCATAGTAGTGGCTAATGTGTTACGGGCTAGATGGAATGACTTATGTGCTAATGTATTTGCAGCAGGAGGTGAGGTACACACATGGCCTGTGTTTGAGACAGAATGTTTGCATAAGGCTGTTAATTACAGAGTCTGGGCTCATAAATTAAGGAAGTGGGTAATAGAGTCTCTGGAGATTACCACTCCTCTATGTATATTGTTACAGGAGATAGCTCGTAGGAGAGGAACGACAGCTAGTTTTGCACAATATAGAGACTAATCTGAAGTTAAATTGAACATTACACATACCCAGATCATGGTAAGAGTAGCAGAGATAGTGTTGTCATTTCAGACACTATTGTCCACTTTCAAGAAAACTGTGACTCGTAGTTTTGTTAGGGGGGATACTCTTCCAACATTACTAATCTCTTCCCAATTTCCAGCAAACACTTGACATATCTCCCAGAAGATTGGGACCGATCTAACCTGCGCACAAGAGAGTTTTAACCACAGGTACAGACTGTAGCAGAACACAGGAGGTAATTGGAGATGTTGGTAGCTAGGGGGATCATAGACATATTAGTAAACCACAAAGATAATAGGAGAGCAGGAGACAGATTCCATTCAGTAGCTATTCTCACGGGAGTCACTGTAGGGACAGAAACTGAAGGATACTATAGTAACAGCAAGGAATTGGACTAGGGTGCAAATTAGGGATTTTGAGGTATGAGTCATGGGCAGTGTTAGTAGTAGCAGGGGTTACTTTAGTAGCATTGTTGGGATATCATTTTCTGAGGGGATTGATGTTGAAACGTACATACAGTGCTGAGTTACCTCAAGAGGAGGTAAAGTTGATTAAGGCCACCGCACGTACAGTTGAAGTCGGAAGTTTACATCCACTTAGGTTGGAGTCATTAAAACTCATTTTTCAACCATTCCACAAATTTCTTATTAACAAACTATAGTTTTGGCAAGCCGGTTAGGACATCTACTTTGTGCATGACACAAGTCATTTTTCCAAAAATGGTTTACAGACAGATTATTTCACTTATAATTCACTGTATATCACAATTCCAGTGGGTCAGAAGTTTAAATACACTAAGTTGAACAGCTTGGAAAATTCCAGAAAATTATGTCATGGCTTTAGAAGCTTCTGAAAGGCTAATTGACAACATTTGAGTCATTTGGAGGTGTACCTGTGAATGTTTTTCAAGGCCACTTTCAAACTCAGTGCCTCTTTGCTTGACATCATGGGAAAATCAAAAGAAATCTGCCAAGACCTCAGAAAAAAAATGTAGACCTCCACAAGTCTGATTCATCCTTAGGAGCAATTTTCGAATGCCTGAAGATACCACGTTCAAGTATAAACACCATGGGACCACGTAGCCGTCATACCACTCAGGAAGGTCTCCTAGAGATGAACTTACTTTGGTGCGAAATGTGCTAATCAATCCCAGAACAACAGCAAAGGACTCTGTGAAGATGCTGGAGGAAACAGGAACAAAAGTATCTATATCCACAGTAAAACAAGCCCTATGTCGACATAACCTGAAAGGCCGCTCAACAAGGAAGAAGCCACTGCTCCAAAACTGCCATAAAAAAACAGATTACGGTTTGCAACTGCACATGGGGACAAAGATCAAACTTTTTGGAGAAATGTCCTCTGGTCTGATGAAACAAAAATATAACTATTTGGCCATAATGACCATCATTATGTTTGGAGGAAAAAGGGGGAGGCTTGCAGACCGAAGAACACCATCCCAAACGTGAAGCATGGGTGTGGCAGCATCATGTTGTGGTGGTGCATTGCTGCAGGAGGGACTGGTGTGCTTCACAAAATAGATGGCACCATGAGGAGGGAAAAGTGTGGATATATTGAAGCAACATCTCAAGACATCAGTCAGGAAGTTAAAGCTTGGTTGCAAATGGGTCTTCCAAATGGACAATGACCCCAAGAATACTCCCAAAGTTGTGGCAAAATGGCTTAAGGACGACAAAGTCAAGGTATTGGAGTGGCCATCACAAAGCCCTGACCTCAAACCTGTAGAAAATTTGTGGGCAGAACTGAAAAAACATGTGCGAGCAAGGAGGCCTACAAACCTGACTCAGTTACACCAGCTCTCTCAGGAGGAATGGGCCAAAATTCACCCAACTTATTGTGAAAGGCTACCCGAAACGTTTGACCCAAATTAAACAATTTAAAGGCAGTGAACCAAATACTAATTGGGTGTGTGTAAACTTCTGAACCACTGGGAATGTGATGAAAGAAATAAAAGCAGAAATAAATCATTCTCTCGACTATTATTCTGACATTTCACATTCTTAAAATAAAGTGGCGATCCTAACTGACCTAAAACAGGGAATTTTTACTAGGATTAAAATGGAATTGTGAAAAACTGAGTTTAAATGTATATAAATCAACTAAAACACAGGTAAATCATGGTTATGACTGCACTGGGCCATTAATGATTTAGGCCTACATTGGTCATATTCATCAATGATGCAAATAAGATGGCCTGAAGACGAACAATAGAAAGCTCTCTTGCGCGTACTCACCCGGCTGTAGTCTACGAAAGTCTTATCACATTTTTCCTCCAGCTGAAAATAAGGAAACAATTATTAACAGACATGCCAAATCCGATAATAGCCTGCAAATCAAAAAGAGTTAGTTGATAAGAGTATGAGTAAAAGGGACTGCTGCATGTTCATAGATCACACCAGGCATAGACAACCGAACACACACACACTCATATTATGAGCCAATAAAACATACACAGGTTATTCAGAACAGATAAAGACAATTGAATAAAGTTATTTGTACCAAACACATCAAATCAAATATATTTATATAGCCCTTCGTACATCAGCTGATATCTCAAAGTGCTGTACAGAAACCCAGCCTAAAACCCCAAACAGCAAGCAATGCAGGTGTAGAAGCACGGTGGCTAGGAAAAACTCCCTAGAAAGGCCAAAACCTAGGAAGAAACCTAGAGAGGAACCAGGCTATGTGGGGTGGCCAGTCCTCTTCTGGCTGTGCCGGCTGGAGATTATAACAGAACATGGCCAAGATGTTCAAATGTTCATAAATGACCAGCATGGTCAAATAATAATAATCACAGGCAGAACAGTTGAAACTGGAGCAGCAGCACGGCCAGGTGGACTGGGGACAGCAAGGAGTCATCATGTCAGGTAGTCCTGAGGCATGGTCCTAGGGCTCAGGTCCTTCGAGAGAGAGAAAGAAAGAAAGAGAGAATTAGAGAGAGCATACTTAAATTCACACAGGACACCGGATAGGACAGGAAAAGTCTCCAGATATAACAAACTGACCCTAGCCCCCCGACACAAACTACTGCAGCATAAATACTGGAGGCTGAGACAGGAGGGGTCAGGAGACACTGTGGCCCCATCCGATGACACCCCCGGGCAGGGCCAAACAGGAAGGATATAACCCCACCCACTTTGCCAAAGCACAGCCCCCACACCACTGGAGGGATATCTTCAACCACCAACTTACCATCCTGAGACAAGGCCGAGTATAGCCCACAAAGTTCTCCGCCATGGCACAACCCAAGGGGGGGGTGCCAACCCAGACAGGAAGATCACATCAGTGACTCAACCCACTCAAGTGACGCACCCCTCCTAGGGACGGTATGAAAGAGCCCTAGTAAGCCAGTGATTCAGCCCCTGTAATAGGGTTAGAGGCAGAGAATCCCAGTGGAAAGAGGGGAACCGGCCAGGCAGACACAGCAAGGGCTGTTTGTTGCTCCAGAGCCTTTCCGTTCACCTTCACACTCCTGGGCCAGACTACACTCAATCATATGACCCACTGAAGAGATGAGTCTTCAGTAAAGACTTAAAGGTTGAGACCGTGTTTGCGTCTCTCACATGGGTAGGCAGACCATTAAAAAAAATGGAGCTCTATAGGAGAAAGCCCTGCCTCCAGCTGTTTGCTTAGAAATTCTAGGGACAATTAGGAGGCCTGCGTCTTGTGACCGTAGCGTACGTGTAGGTATGTACGGCAGGACCAAATCAGAGAGATAGGTAGGAGCAAGCCCATGTAATGCTTTGTAGGTTAGCAGTAAAACCTTGAAATCAGCCAGTGTAGGGAGGCTAGCACTGGAGTAATATGATCCAATTCTTTGGTTCTAGTCAGGATTCTAGCAGCCGTATTTAGCACTAACTGAAGTTTATTTAGTGCTTTATCCGGGTAGCCGGAAAGTAGAGCATTGCAGTAGTCTCACCTAGAAATGAAAAAAGCATGTATTAATTTTTCTGCATCATTTTTGGACAGAAAGTTTCTGATTTTTGCAATGTTACGTAGATGAAAAAAAGCTGTCCTTGAAACAGTCTTGATATGTTCTTCAAAAGAGAGATCAGGGTCCAGAGTAACGCCGAGGTCCTTCACAGTTTTATTTGAGACGAGTGTACAACCATTAAGATTAATTGTCAGATTCAACAGAAGATCTCTTTGTTTCTTGGGACCTAGAACAAGCATCTCTGTTTTGTCTGAGTTTAAAAGTAGAACGTTTGCAGCCATCCACTTCCTTATGTCTGAAACACATGCTTCTAGCGAGGGCAATTTTGGGGCTTCACCATGTTTCATTGAAATGTACAGCTGTGTGTCATCCGCATAGCAGTGAAAGTTAACATTATGTTTTCGAATGACATCCCAAAGAGGTAAAATATATAGTGAAAACAATAGTGGTCCTAAAACAAACCTTGAGGAACACTGAAATTTACAGTTGATTTGTCAGAGGACAAACCATTCACAGAGACAAACTGATATCTTTCCGACAGATAAGATCTAAACCAGGCCAGAACTTGTCCGTGTAGACCAATCTCTCCAAAAGAATGTGGTGATCGATGGTATCAAAAGCAGCACTAAGGTCTAGGAGCACGAGGACAGATGCAGAGCCTCGGTCTGATGCCATTAAAAGGTCATTTACCACCTTCACAAGTGCAGTCTCAGTGCTATGATGGGGTCTAAAACCAGACTGAAGCATTTCGTATACATTGTTTGTCTTCAGGAAGGCAGTGAGTTGTAGCGCAACAGCCTTTTCTAAAATCTTTGAGAGGAATGGAAGATTCGATATAGGCTGATAGTTTTTTATATTTTCTGGGTCAAGGTTTGGCTTTTTCATTACTGCCACTTTTAGTGAGATTGGTACACATCCGGTGGATAGAGAGACGTTTATTATGTTCAACATAGGAGGGCCAAGCACAGGAAGCAGCTCTTTCAGTAGTTTAGTTGGAATAGGATCCAGTATGCAGCTTGAAGGTTTAGAGGCCATGATTATTTTCATCGTGTCAAGAGATATAGTACTAAAACACTTGAGTGTATCTCTTGATCCTAGGTCCTGGCAGAGTTGTGCAGACTCAGGACAACTGAGCTTTGAAGGAATACGCAGATTTAAAGAGGAGTCCGTAATTTGCTTTCTAATAATCATGATCTTTTCCTCAAAGAAGTTCATGAATTTATTACTGCTGAAGTGAAAGCCATCCTCTCTTGGGGAATGCTACTTTTTAGTTAGCTTTGCGACAGTATCAAAAAGGAATTTCGGATTGTTCTTATTTTCCTCAATTAAGTTGGAAAAATAGGATGATCGAGCAGCAGTAAGGGCTCTACGATACTGCACGGTATGGTCTTTCCAAGCTAGTCGGAAGACTTCCAGTTTGGTGTGGAGCCATTTCCGTTCCAATTTTCTGGAAGCTTGCTTCAGAGCTCGGGTATTTTCTGTATACCAGGGAGCTAGTTTCTTATGAGAAATGTTTTTAGTTTTTAGGGGTGCAACTGCATCTAGGGTATTGCGCAAGGTTAAATTGAGTTCCTCAGTTAGGTGGTTAACAGATTTTTGGCCTCTGGTGTCCTTGGGTAAACAGAGGGACTCTGGTTGGACATCAAGGAATCTTTGTGTCGTCTGTGAATTTATAGCACGACTTTTGATGTTCCTTGGTTGGGGCCTGAGCAGATTATTTGTTGCAATTGCAAACGTAATAAAATGGTGGTCCGATAGTCCAAGGATTATGAGGAAAAACGTTAAGATCCACAACATTTATTCCATGGGACAAAACTGCAGTTAAGACACAAACATATCCATAATACTATTCATAACTAGTCCCAGATTTTTATTTCACTTTTATTTAACCAGGTAGGCTAGTTGAGAACAAGTTGTCATTTACAACTGCAACCTGGCCAAGACAAATCAAAGCAGTACGACACAAACAACACAGAGTTACACATGGAATACACAAGCGTACAGTCAATAACACAATCGAAAAAAAAGAAAGTCTATATAGTGTGTACAAATGGCGTGAGGTGGTAAGGCAATAAATAGGCCATAGTAGCAAGTAACTACAATTTAGCAAAATTAACACTGGAGTGATAGATGTGCAGATGATGTGAAAGTAGAGTTACTGGTGTGCAAAAGAGCATAAAAGTAAATAAAAACAATATGGGGATGAGGTAGGTAGATTGGATGGGCTATTTACAGATGGGCTATATATAGCTGCAGCGATCGGTTAGCTGCTCGGATAGCTAGTTAGTGAGGGAAATAAGTCTCCAGCTTCAGCGATTTTTGCAATTCATTCCAGTCATTGGCAGCAGAGAACTGGAAGGAAAGGCGGCCAAAGGAGGTGTTGGCTTTGGGGATAACCCGTGAGATATACCTGTTGGAGCGCATGCTACGGGTGGGTGTTGTTATCGTGACCAGTGAGCTGAGATAAGGCGGAGCTTTACCGAGCAAAGACTTACAGATGACCTGGAGCCAGTGAGTCTGGCGACGAATATGTAGCGAGGGCCAGCCGATTTAGAGCATACAGGTCGCAGTGGTGGGTGGTATATGGGGCTTTGGTGACAAAACGGATGGCACTATGATAGACTGCATCCAGTTTGCCGAGTAGAGTGTTGGAGGCTATTTTGTAAATGACATTGCCGACGTCAAGGATTGGTAGGATAGTCAGTTTTACGAGGGTATGTTTGGCGGCGTGAGTGATGGAGGCTTTGTTGAGGAATAGAAAGCCTATTCTAGATTTAATTTTGGATTGGAGATGCGCTGGCTTGAGCAGGGGGACCTTGCGTGCGCTGCAGGATTTTAATCCATGGCGGCATAGTATGTTACTTATGGTTTTCTTTGAGACTGTGGTCCCAACTCTCTTCAGGTCATTGACCAGGTCCTGCCGGGTAGTTCTGGGCTGATCCCTCACCTTCCTCATGATCATTGATGCCCCACGAGGTGAGATCTTGCATGGAGCCCCAGACTGAGGGTGATTGACCGTCATCTTGAACTTCTTCCATTTTCTAATAATTGCGCCAACAGTTGTTGCCTTCTTACCAAGCTGCTTGCCTATTGTCCTGTAGCCCATCCCAGCCGTGTGCAGGTCTACAATTTTATCCCTGATGTCCTTACACGGCTCTCTGGTCTTGGCCATTGTGGAGAGGTTGGACTCTGTTTGATTGAGTGTGTGGACAGGTGTCTTTTATACAGGTAACGAGTTCAAACAGGTGCAGTTAATACAGATAAAGAATGGAGAACAGGAGGGCTTCTTAAAGAAAAACTAACAGGTCTGTGAGAGACGGAATTCTTACTGGTTGGTAGGTGATCAAATACTTATGTCATGCAATAAAATGCAAATTAATTACTTAAAAATCATACAATGTGATTTTCTGGATTTTTGTTTTAGATTCCGTCTCTCACAGTTGAAGTGTACCTATGATAAAAATTACAGACCTCTACATGCTTTGTAAGTAGGAAAACCTGCACAGTCGGCAGTGTATCAAATACTTGTTCTCCTCACTGTATAAAGAATGGCCAGATGTATACAGAATGGTGTCATCTGCGTAGATGTGGATCAGGGGATCAAGAGAGCGACATCGTTGATATATACAGAGAAAAGAGTTGGCCTGAGAATTGAACCCTGTGGTACCCCCAGATCTGATATGCGCTGTATAGCCAATACATTGACAATCACCATAGGAGTTGGCTATACAGCACATAACAGATCTGGGACCAGGCTAATGCATAATTATAACTGATCCTCAGTAGTAACGGGTGAAATTTGTTTCGTTATATAATATTACGGTATATCTATACTTTGCTATAGTTTGTTCTCTTTTTAAATAGTGATTTTCAGCACTTTTTTCCCCCCATGACTGATCAAAACTAATTTTCTCATGTGCTCGTCTCTCTGCAGCAGACAGTGAGCAATATGTCTGGAACACCAAATTGCAATAAAATAGCAGTATTGAATCCCAATGCATATAGAATCGTCAATTTTTTTATGCATATTATATTGGCACCTAAGTATATAGATATCGTATCGTGAGGTCCTTAGCAATTCCCAGCCCTAGTCATCAATATGAGAACACATGTGAGAAATCATCCCGAAACACTGTTACATGTCCACATCAGCAATCCAGTGCATTTCATAGCACGCCCAAGTGATAATGGCAGGTAACTTACACCGTCCAGGTCGTCTGGGATACAAAGATCATCCAGGTTCGACACAATACTACCCCTGCGGTTAGAGTGGCTGAAATAGTCAGCGGCAGACTCACTGATGGCAGATACACGATGGGGGCGGGGGCGGAAAGGGGTCAGAGACAGACGGATGATGGATAGTGAAGGAGGGAGAGAAAGGAAATTAGTTGAGGAAAACGTGAAAAGCCTAAGAGAAGAGAGCCATAGGCCATAGCCCTACATCCAGTCAATGTGTAAAGAAATATCTTGATACTTGGTAAATTTTTCTACAGGAATTGAAAAGGATAGAATTAGGCATGCATATACTTGTGCTGCACACTAACATAGCAGCAAGACGCACCCAAAAAGGTCTCCAATAGGGACACATCCGAGGTTGTTTATCTAACCCATAATAAATAACACATATATAAAACACTAAAGACAACAGTGCCTGTTACTATTAAATTCCCCCTCCAGAGCATGACCTAACCCCAGGGTCTCACCACACTGTCTCTCCTACCGCGTTCCTGGGACATGGTGCTGGAAGCATCATCATCAGAGGATGAGTTCTGGGAGAAGCATGAAGTTAGGATCACCCTTTATCAGAGTACTGTACCCTCATGCACACACTAATAGAGTGAAACGCACACTTCAATCAGAAGAAATTTCAGCATTTTAATTAGCTATTAAAGTTTTCCCATTTGTGATGGCTTCACACACACACACACACACACTCACACACACACAATTCCGGTAGGTTTTATTAGTGTATCTAGATTATACAAATTACCATTTTACATAAAGCAGGTCATGGAATTAGTCTTATCTGATCAAATAATAAAAGCTATAACATGATCAAATTGAGGAGAGTGTATTCCTAGTAGTCTATATCGTCTTGGCCGACACACCACCACGTGCAACACCTCAAAACCACACAAATCAAAACATGAAAGTTTAAAGACACTGTACTATACACTTTCGATATTAATCATCTATCCAATCACTGCTATTTTCTAATGTATCCCTAGGCGTGACATGAGGATAACTAGGGAAGAGGGTGTAGGTAGGTAACCTGTTAGTAATGGCTGTGTGTCGGGTTAGGTTCGTGGATAGTCTCAGTTCCAGGATTGGGAGTATGATAGCACGTGACTAGATTAGTGGACAGGGTGACAATGGGGGGCTCACCAAGAGTCTGCTGTGGGTGGATCTGTACTCCCGGGGGCTGGTCAGACACAGCATTGACATGGTGTGGAGACAGGACAGAGACTGGCCAGTGTGCTGCATACCCCATTCAAAGGCACTCAAATCTTTTGTCTTGCCCATTCACCCTCAATGGCATGCATAGACAATCCACATTTCAAGGCTTAAAAATCCATCTTTAACTGGTCTCCTCCTCTTCATCTACACCAGAGGTTCCCAAACTTGTTATAGTCCCGTACCCCTTCAAACATTCAACCTCCAGCTGCTGGCAAAAAAACATTTGAGAGTGCACAGACCCTGGTGCTAGAGGGGGCACCAGGGTCAGCGCACTCTCAAATGTTGCTTTTTTAGCACCAGGGTCAGCGCACTCTCAAATGTTGTTTTTTGCCATCATTGTAAGCCTACTACACACAATACAATACATTTATTGTCACAACCCGGCTCGTGGGAATGCCACCATTCCAACAAGTCAGTTCATCAAATTTCTGTCCTTCTAGAGCTGCCCCGGTCAAGGGTAAGTGCTGTTATTGTGAAGTGGAAATGTCTTAGAGCAGCAACGGCTCAGCCACGAAGTGGTAGGCCACACAAGTTAACAGAACAGGACCGCTGAGTGCTGAAGCGCGTAGCATGTAAAAATAGTCTGTCCTCGGTTGCAACACTCACTACCGAGTTCCAAACTGCCTCTGGAAGCAACATCAGCATAAGAACTGTTCGTCGGGAGCTTCATGAAATGGGTTTCCATGGTAGAGCAACCGCACACAAGCCTAAGATCCCCATGCACAATTGTGCCAACTGTAATGTTTGGTGAAGGAGGAATAATGATCTGGGACTGTTTTTCATGATTCGGGCTTGGCCCCTTAGTTCCAGTGAAGGAAATCTTAAACGCTACAGCGTACAATGACATTCTACATGATTCTGTGCTTCCAACTTCGTGGCAACAGTTTGGGGAAGGCCCTTTCCTGTTTCAGCATGACAATGCACCCAGCGAGGTCCATACAGAAGTGGTTTGTCGAGATCGGTGTGGGAAAAAATGTACTGACTTGCACAGAGCCCTGACCTCAACCCCATCAAAAGCCTAATCACCCAACATCAGTGCCCGACCTCACTAATGCTTGTGGCTGAAAGGAAGCAAGTCCACACAGCAATGTTCCAATATCTAGTGGAAAGCCTTCCCAGAAGAGTGGAGGCTGTTTTGCATCCATCAAAGGGGGGAATTTTAAAATTCTTCAAGTTGTTTGTTGATCACTAGACAGCCATTTTCAAGTCTTGCCCAAGATTTTCAAGCCAATTTAAGTCAAACCTGTAACTAGGCCACTTGAACATTCAATGTCGTCTTGGTAAGCAACTACAGTATATTTGGCCTTGTGTTTTAAGTCAGTGTCCTGCTGAAAAGTTGCATTTGTTTCCCATAGAAAAAAAGTGTGACAAACAATCCGTCAAGCCTCATATGTACACCACTGATAAAAAAAAAACACTGATAAAAACCAAATTGTTCTCAGCCTCAGTGCTCGTGCATGACCTTGGCAGTTTGCATTTGAAACGGCCCTAATTAACCATATATGATAAAAATCCTACCTTTAACCTGTGGGGAATATACAACGCCATACCATGAAATACAACGCTGCAAACAAAAAAAAGCTAAGAAAAAAAAATACACTCAAAGACTGAAATAGAGGTGCTAGTGTCAGAGATTGAGTACAACCAAAAGGTTTTATTTGGCTCGCTCAGTTGTGGCTTAACCAGTATTTAAAAAAAAAAACACAGCTACAAAGAGTACCATTACAGCGCCCAATTGTGTTGCAATTGTGCGCCGCCCTATGGAACTCCCGATCACGGCCCGGTTTTGATACAGCCCGGAATAAAACCAGGGTCTATAGGGATGACCGTTCAAAACAAATTTTCCCAGTCAGAGCTAGATTTTCGCCAATTTCACAGTTGTCTTGAATTCGGAAGTAAAGATTACGCCAAAGCCTCCAGTAATGTAAAATGAGGTAGAATGCAACTTCTGTAAATGCCTCTACAATGCTGCTCTATGCCACAACATAAATGTGATTATATGAATGCAATGCTTTATTAGAAAGGTGATATTTTTTAAATCTCAGAGCTCCCCAGGTCATCCCCTTCTCGCGCTCACCTTTTGTTCCGGCACCTTCCGATGTACAATTTAAGCACAGGGCTACAGCCACATTAGCATCGTCAGATTCCATAACTGTTTACAGCCGAACCGATGTTATAGCAAGGCAGCACTGCAAGCCGAAACTTCAACAAAAAACCCCATCAAACTACATAAATTCGGTAGTTGGTGGACTTTAATTAAATGGATTTTTTTTATGCACGTAATGCTGAAATAATCGCTGTAATTTTGTAGTCTGGGACCGGGTCCTAAATTCGGACTATTGTCTCGAATCTACATTGGATCTGATATAATTGCCACGGGTCTCTGTTCTGTTAAATTATAATTGATTTACATACTGGACCCGCCCCCTGCTCATTTAATGTGTGTGTGTTAGGTGATTAGAACTGTGCGAGCTTGTTGTTTGTGTCAGCCAATTGCATCTCAATAAAACATATAGTTTACAGTGCATTCGGAAAGTACCCTTGACTTTTTCCACATTTTGCTACATTATTTTATTATTTTATTTATTCTGAAATTGATTTAAAAAAATGTTTGTCATCAATCTACACACAATACCCTAAATTACAAAGCAAAAACAGTTTATCAATTTTTGCAAATGTATAAAAAATGTAACTGAAATATCACATTTACATAGGTATTCACTTTGTTGAAGCACCTTTGGCAGCAATTACAGCCTCGAGTCTTCTTGGGTACGATACTACAAGATTTCTCCCATTCTTCTCTGCAGATCCTCTCAAACTGTCAGATTTAATGGGGTGCCTCGCTGCACAGCTATTTTCAGGTCTCTCCAGGGATGTTGGATCGGGTTCAAGTCTGGGCTCTGGCTGGGCCCCACAAGGGCATTCAGAGACTTGTCCTGAAGCCACTTCTTCATTGTCCTGGCTGTGTGCTTAGGGTCATTGTCCTGTTGGAAGGTGAACCTTTGCCCCAGTCTGAGGTCCTGAGCACTCTGGAGCAGGTTTTCATCAAGGATCTCTCTGTACTTTGCTCTGTTCATCTTTCCCTTGATCCTGACTAGTCTCAGTCCCTGCCGCTGAAAAACTCTGGCTGGCTGCTCTACCATAAAGGCCTGATTGGTGTAGTGCTGCAGAGATGGTTGTCCTTCTTGAAGGTTCTACCATCTCCACAGAGGAACTCTGGAGCTCTGTCAGAGTGACTATAGGGTTCTTGGTTACCTCCCTGGCCAAGGCCCTTCTCCCCCGATTGCTCAGTTTGGCCGGATGGCCAGCTCTAGGAAGAGTCTTGGTGGTTCCAAACTTGTTCCATTTAAGAATGATGGAGGCCACTGTGTTCTTGGGATCCTTCAATGCTGCAGAAATGTTTTGGTACCCTTCCCCAGATCTGTGCTTCAACACCATCCTGTGTCGGAGCGCTACAGACAATTCCTTCGACCTCATGGCTTGGTTTTTCCTCTGACATGCACTGTCAGCTGTGGGAACTCATATAGACAGGTGTGTATCTTTCTAAATCATGTCCAATCAATTTAATTTACTACAGGTGGACTCCAATACAGTTGTAGAAACATCGAGGATGATCAATGGAAACAGGAAGTCTCATAGCAAAGGGTCTTAATA
Source organism: Oncorhynchus tshawytscha (assembly GCF_018296145.1). Classification (NCBI taxonomy): domain Eukaryota; kingdom Metazoa; phylum Chordata; class Actinopteri; order Salmoniformes; family Salmonidae; genus Oncorhynchus; species Oncorhynchus tshawytscha. The sequence continues at coordinate 49,899,517 of NC_056429.1, read as the reverse complement.
CTTAAAGTAAATAAGTAAATAAGGAATCACAAGTAAAACATTGGCAAAAATTCTAAAAACCTGTTTTTGCTTTGTCATTGATGAGGAAAAACAAATAGCCAGCCAAACAAATATTTAATCAATTTTAGAATAAGGTTGTAATGTAACAAAATGTGGGAAAAGTCAAGGGATCTGAATATTTCTGAATGCACTGCATGTCCAGCTGAAACTGGGTCTGGCTGCTTAACTCACGTGTGCCTAAACTTTTATTTATTTTAATATTTATCATGTTTTATTATTATTGTATTATTATTGTGGTAATAATTTAAAGAATTTTAAACCAGTTCTTTAAATATGCAAAAAAGTGTTTTGTTTCATTTTGTTGAGACATTTTCGTTGGCTAAATTAAGTTTGAACTGTCTTTTTAATTTTGTTGTCCGTATTTAGCTTAAGATGGGTTTACAAGTAGGCCTGTTTTAAAATAAATAGCATTAGCCTTGTTGTCATTTGTTAGGTAGTTGCAATAGCTGCAATATAAGCCTGTTCAAAACTTCTGTTGAAACATTTTCTTTGGACGAATTAAAGCCCAACTGTAATGTGTTTGACGCAATATAATATAATTACTGGTAGGTCTACTATAGGGCTACTCGCACACATGAAAATGCAAAACTAAAGAGGGCGTGATTGAAAACTTAATTTAATGCCGAAATATCACTTGTTCACATTTTCCCTATAAACAATGACGACTTAATTTTGATTTTAAACAAATAAAATTAGGAAACTTTTGTGAAGGTTTGGTGTGTTATGGCTATTATTAGGCTCAGCTCCAGCATGCCTAAGAATGCAGTGCGCAACAGCGTTACAACGGACTCCCGACAGTTGAACTTGAGGTGAGGAAGAATGTTGAAGTTCTATCAGAGTTAATCTAACAATATAATGCTTATCTTTATAAAAAAAATATTCTGATTGAACATTTACAAATTAGCCTCCTTTACGCCAATATCTGTATAGCAGTAGTAGCCTCTCTGACAAGTATAAAGAAATGCATGTTGGTGTCGGGAACATGGCATCAACATATCTCTCAATCTTTCTCTCGGTCTCTCTAGTGGCCACCGACCGGTTGATCGCGATCGACTGGTCTATCTCCAACGTGTTCATAGTCGATCACCAAACATTTCTGTAAAAAACCCAACGATAAAGCCTTGCGTTCATATTTTTGTTATTCGTTTCGCGCTGTTGACGGTAGGTGCACCCCGGAAAGGCAAACTGTTCCCATAAAAAAAAACGTGTCTGAAGGTAGAACTATGCCTACCCGGCAGGCCCAGAGATCAAATCAAGTGCACCTATAGGTCTACCGCTGGCAAATCAGATATCTCAGATCATCATGTCTGGAAAAGTTTCCTCAAGCTTTATACTGTAAAAAGAAGGCTCGAACGCACAGTTGATACGGTGAGATTTCAAAACGTTTAAAACCATGACTAGAGCGAGACGAATACAACAAAAAGCTGCCGTTATGTGTAAGTTAATGTTTAAGTTTTTATTCAGCACTATCAGCAATTTGTTCAACACCTTTATAAACCATAAAATGTGCATTCTCCCTACGCTACAACCAGCACCACAGCTGCAATGAATGAGTATAAGAAAGTGTTCCGATAAGCTTGCGTTGTTATTATTAGTGGTTTGTGTCTTTTTTAATATCGAGGAACATTTCACATTCTTTAGTAATAGGAGTAACAACATGAATTGGTGCATGAGACAAAAATAATGCTGTGCAAGATGAGTTTCGCCATCAGCTGGAAGACTGTATCCTTTTCTCAGCGGGACGGTGAGTCGGGTGACAGGCAGCCTCACTGCTGCTCCCTCCCTCCCCTCAGACTGACCATCAGAAGCAGGCCATCAGTTCAGTAAAAACATGTTTTTTATTATGCTAACTTAGCTGTGCCTCACAAGTAATACAACAAATTATCCATTACCAGTGTGGTCATATACACTACATGACCAAAATAATGTGGACACATATGCATGTCGAACCTACTCATTCCAAAATCATGGGCATTAATATAGAGTTGGTCACCCCTTTGCTGCAATAACAGCCTCCACTCTTCTGGGAAGGCTTTCCACCAGATGTTGGAACAATGCTGCAGGGACTTCCTTCCATTCAGCCATAAGAGCATTAGGGAGGTTGGGCACTGATGTTGGGTGACTAGACTTGGCTCGCAATTCCAATTCATCCCAAAGGTGTTCGATCGGGTTGAGGTCAGTGCTCTGTGCAGGCGTGATGAGACAAATAAACCCCCCCCCCCACCAAACCCTCCCCTTACCCGGACGACGCTGGGCCAAATGTGCGCAGCCCTATGGGACTCCCGATCACAGCCGGTTGTGATACAGCCCTAGACACTCAGGAGGACATCGACAAACCATTTCTGTATGGACCTTGCTTTGTGCATGGGGGCATTGTCATGCTGAACAGGAAAGGGCCTTCCCCAAACTGTTTCCACAAAGTTGGAAGCACAGCATTGTCTAGATTGTCATTGTATGCTGTAGCTTTAAGATTTCTCTTCACTGGAACTAAGTGGCCTAGCCCGAACCATGAAAAACAGCCCCAGACCATTATTCCTCCTCCACCAAACTTTACAGTTGGCACTAAGCATTCGGGCAGGTAGTGTTCTCCTGGCATCCACCAAACCCAAATTCGTTCGTCGGACTGCCAGATAGTGAAGCGTGATTCATCACTACAGAGAACACGTTTCCACTGCTCCAGAGTCCAATGTGCGTGAGCTTTACACCCCTTCAGCCAACGCTTGGCATTGCGCAAGGTAATCCTAGGCTTGTGTGTGGCTGCTTGGCCATGGTAACCCATTTCATGAAGCTAGTGACTAACAGTTTTTGTGCTGATGTTGCTTCCAGAGGCAGTTTGGAACTCGGTAGTGAGTGTTGCAACCGAGGACAGACAATTTTTGTGCGCCAGGAGCTTCAGCACTCGGCGATCCAGTTCTATGAGCTTGTGTGGATTACCAATTCGTGGCTGAGACGTTGTTGCTCCGTTTCCACTTCATAATAACAGCATTTACAGTTGACCGGGGCAGCTCTAGCAGGGCAGAAATTTGACAAACTGACTTGTTGCAAAGGTGGCATCCTATGACGGTGCCACATTGAAAGTCACTGAGCTCTTTAGTATGGCAATTGTACTGCCAATGTTTGTATATGGAGATTGCATGGCTGTGTGCTCAATTTTATACACCTGTCAGCGACCGGCGTGGCTGAAATATCCAAATCCACAAAGTTGAAGGGGTGTCCACATATGTTTGTGTATATATAGTGTACCTACATTTTTTCAACATAATTTCAAAATGGTCTGAGAAGAACAACATTGGTAGGGCAATTCAAGCATAGCCAAAATGCAGTGATAAGGTATTGGGTCTATAGCTTCCTGCACAATCCTCATTGCTACAGAACAGTTTTTAATGTGTTAATGTTGCATAGGCTTATGTTTTTTAAGTCATGTTTAAAAAAAATCTGAGCGGTAGATCTCAGCTTGCATTTTGACTCAGAAAGGGATCTTGACTCAGAAAAGGTTGGTGACCACTGATCTAGGGTTAGGCCTAAGCTTTTCTTCATTTATATTTATTTTAAATATTAATATCATACAGTGGACACCTATAGGCCTATATGCATGCAATGCCCTGATGCATTTAGCGCTCAAACCCCCGACAGCTGAACTGTGAGGTGGACAATTATTGCTTTAGGAAAGTAAAAACCAATAAAACAATAGGCTATAAAATGTTTAATATGCTACACATCGAAACACACCAAATCATTTAGGAGGTCATTTGTTACAGGACATTTTTAAAGGACTCGTAAATGTGGATCATTTAGCCAATATAGCTTGTTTATTGACGGTGCTGGCAGCACCAGTCCGAGGTTAATTTCTCTCCCTTTCTACTCGGATCTCTCTAAAATTGGAATTTTATTGCAAAAATAGCAGAGCAGGACCAAGGTAACACCGATATCAGCTTTTAGTGAGTGGTAATGAGCCAACCAATAATGGTTCCAATTGAGATCTGCTGTGCAGGTGAATGTAGCGCAGGGGTCGCCAACCTTTTCTGCATGAGAACTACTTTAAAAAATGAAACGTTGCAAACTACTAATTTCTTCCAACTTTCAAATAGGCACACTCTTCTCATCTCCCCTACAACTCTTTCCTAGGTCATTGGTGTACAAGATATGTGTTTTCTGTCAATATACCTGGAAAAACAATGGTTAATTAACAACACTAGAGGGCCTATAAAATCAGTTTTAGTTTTTCCCAGACTCTGTTTTCTCAGTGAAATTCTTTCCTGGTATTGGATTCCTTGTTTTTTTTTGCACTCAGAATTATGATGATTCATGGAGAAACAACAAAAGTGGATGTTCTGGGTCCATGTCAATACTTAAATCACATCAGAAGATTTTTTAGGTCTGGGGGGAAAACCCCATTTAATTTCAATGTAATTCCCCTTTAATTTCGCATCAAGAAGAGATTAATTTGTTTGCCTAGGGGTGTTTCTGTACTTCAGCTTTAGATGTCCTGGCAGTTTTAAAAACACATGCCTGATTGATAGATACGAATAATCATGATACAGTTCTACCAGGTAAGCCTACAGTATTTTGCAGTGAACATTTAATTGAGAAGGTTTTGGGGAAAGACTATGTATACGAGATGGTTATCGTTAGCATCGCTAACTGGCTACACACAGGGTGATGGACAAAAGCGCGCAACAGACGGACCCGGGGCAATATTGCTGGTAATTAATTGGCAGATATTGTGTTACGTTTGGATTTTTTTATATATATATATTTTATATGTTTATTATTTTACAATAAAAAATCTAAAAAAAGACAGCAATACTAACAATGACATTCATTTTACTGTTGAATGGGATGGCCAATTTAGAGGACAAAACAAAACTTAACTCACACATACACAAAATAAAACAAAATCCTATTAGGTGGTACATGTATAAGAAGACAGCATATAGTCATTACAAGCAGTGTAGTTAAGCCAAAAATAAATATTGAGTGGAGTACAGCAGAGTAGCAGCAGATCGTCAACCCAGTTATGAAGCAGGACTAGACCATTTATCCAGTATCGGCTGCCATATTTTGTAAAACATTGGACTTCTATTGGAGGTATTGTATCGAATCTTCTCCATATGTATTACATTCCCTAAATCCCGTAACCACATTTCAAAGGTAGGTACAGTCTCCAGTTTACAAAATTGCAATATGAGCCTTTTGGCTAATAGAGTACAAAGAGAGACAGCTTTCCCTTTGTGGTTATTCCCATCAACTGTACCAAACAGAGCGGTCAATGGGTCTGGGGCTAGATGTCAACGTGGCTTTGATTGGATAGTAGCCGGGAGGTGTCTGATTAGTTTCTTTGCGATTTATTTGACATGCTGACGAGACCAGAAATGCGTGTGAATGTTGATTTTTGTCCATCCACGGTTAATACTCGCAGGTTGAAATATCAAAATGAACTCTGAACCAACTATATTAATTTGGGGATAGGTTGAAACACATGAAACATTCATGGACATTTAGCTAGCTAGCTTGTTATTTCTAGCTAATTTGTCCTGGGATATAAACATTGGGTTGTTATTTTACCTGAAATGCACAAGTTCCTTTTTTCCTGTGTCTGTGTAGAATTTTGACCTATATTGAGTCACACAAAATCGTGCGTTTTCTACTCCAACAGTTAATCCACAGCTAAAAGGTGAAATTGAGTTAGTTTCTAGTAATCTCTCCTCCTTCAGTCTTCTTCTTCTGTGGACTTTATATGGCAGTTGGCAACAAACTTTAAGGTGCATTATAACCACCAACTGTAGTGTGGAACTCAGTTCATCTCTCAATCACCCAGGTAGGTACAGTTGAAGTTGCAAGTTCACATACACCTTAGCCAAATACATTTGAACTCAGCTTTTCACAATTCCTGACATTTAATCATAGTAGAAATTCCCTGTCTTTGGTCAGTTAGGATCATCACGTTATTTAAAAAATTGTGAAATGTCAGAATAATAGTAGAGGATTTATTTCAGCATTTATTTATTTCATCACATTCCCAATGGGTCAGAAGTTTACATACACTCAATTAGTATTTGGTATTATTGCCTTTAAATTTGTTTAACTTGGGTCAAACGTTTCAGGTAGCCTTCCACAAGATTCCCACAATAAGTTGGGTGAATTTTGACCCATTGCTCCTGACAGAGCTGGTGTAACTGAGTCAGGTTTGTAGGCCTCCTTGCTCGCACATGCTTTTTCAGTTCTGCCCACAAATTGTCTATAGACTTGAGGTCAGGGCTTTGTGATGGCCACTACAATACCTTGACTTTGTTGTCTTTAAGCCACTTTGGAAGTATACTTGGAGTCATTGTCCATTTGGAAGACCCATTTGCGAAAAAGCTTTTAACTTCCTGACTGATGTCTTGAGGTGTTGCTTCAATATATCCACGTAATTTTCCTGCCTCATGATGCCATCTACATAACGATGGTCATTATGGGCAAACTATTCTATAGTTTCAAACTTCTATTTTTGTTTCATCAGACCAGAGGACATTTCTCCAAAAAGTACGATCTTTGTCCCCATGTGCTGTTGCAAACCTTAGTCTGGCAGTTTTATGGCGGTTTTGTAGCAGTGGCTTCTTCCTTGCCGAGAGGCCTTTCAGGTTATGTCGATACAGGACTCGTTTAAATGTGGATATAGATACTTTTGTACCTGTTTCCTCCAGCATCTTCACAAGGTCCTTTGCTGTTGTTCTGGGATTGATTTGCACTTCTCGCACCTAAATTCATTAATCTCTAGGAGACAGAACGCGTCTCCTTCCTGAACGGTATGACGGCTGCGTGGTCCCATGGTGTTTGTACTTGCGTACTATTGTTTGTACAGATGAAAGTGGTACTTTCGGGCATGAAGGATGAACCAGACTTGTGGAGGTCTACAATTGTTTTTCTGAAGTCTTGGCTGATTTCCTTTGATTTTCCTATGATGTCAAGCAAAGAGACACTGAGTTTGAAGGTAGGCCTTGAAATACATCCACAGGTTCACCTCCAATTGACTCAAATGATGTCAATTAGCCTATCAGAAGCTTCTAAAGCCATGACATAATTTTCTGGAATTTTCCAAGCTGTTTAAAGGCACAGTCAACTTAATGTATGTAAACTTCTGACCCACTGGAATTGTGATAGATTATTTCACTTAAAATTCACTGTCTGTAAACAATAGTTGGAAAAATAACTTGTGTCATGCACAAAGTAGATGTCCTAACCAATTTGGCAAAACTATAGTTAACAAAAAATGTGTGGAGTGGTTGAAAAACGAGTTTTAATGACTCCAACCTAAGTGTATGTAAACTCCTCACTTCAACTGTATATGCTGGCGCTCGTTGACACACAAGCAGTTTAAATTAAATGATGGAATAGCGTGTATGTGTACATTTATTTTGCAACGCATGCAATGCATTGTAGAAGTTCCATCAATCCCTTACAAAAGTCATATTCAAATGGCACAGGGCATGTTTCAATAAGGGACTACATTATGTATAATGAGGGATACCTGGAGAAAATCAGATCTCTCTGAAATGAAAATGGATGGCCCTCCCTTCAGTAAAATATATTTTTACCCAACCCTCCCTGAACGCTTGAAACCCTCCACTATAACCAAAATAATAATTAAAACAAAGTGGATAGCAGGGAACATTCCTACTATATACCCTTACTCCAAGGACAGACCAGAGCCTTAGGTGCAGTTTTAGAAACTGTTCTTCGTTTGTAAGCATTACATGGCAAAGTAGCCAGAAGGTTGTGGATTCGCAGACCACCGTGGTCAAAGTAAGCAGTGAAAAGATCTCCATTGTAAAAAAAAAAAAACACTGCTTGTATCTATCATCTTATTTGTGGTCTGAGAAAAAAAAATACCTTTTATAAACACAATTAATGCAATTCTACATGACTGTAGACAAGTAGAATCTTTTTTAATACTACAATAGAGCATGACAACGAATGAATGCATGCTGCAGAACAAGAGAAGTATTGATTTCTATACAGGCTATTGTTAAAAAAAGAGGATAGACAACTTTAGCACTGTTCCAAACTTAGACTATCAACTATGAACATTTAGCGCAACAGAACAAGTTACAAATTAAGTATCTGATCATCAATGAATTTGTGAAAAATACATTTTAAAAAAAAAACACCGTATAGTATCAGGTAGGCTTAGTATTGAGGTCGACCAATTAATCGGAATGGCCGATTAATTAGGGACGATTTCAAGTTTCATAACAATCGGAAATCGGTATTTTTGAACACAGATTTGGCCAATTTATTTTAAAAAAGTGTTACACCTTTATTTAACTAGGCAAGTCAGTTAAGAACACATTCTTATTTTCAATGACGGCCTAGGAACGGTGGGTTAACTGCCTCGTTCAGGGGCAGAACGACAGATGTTTCCCTTGTCAGCTCGGGGGATTCAATCTTGCAAACTTACAGTTAACTAGTCCAACGCTCTAACCACCTGCCTCTCATTGCTCTCCACGAGGAGACTGCCTGTTACGCGAATGCAGTAAGCCAAGGTAAGTTGCTAGCTAGCATTAAACTTATCTTATAAAAAACAATCAATCATAATCACTAGTTAATTACACATGGTTGATGATATTACTAGTTTATCTAGCGTGTCCTGCGTTGCATATAATTGATGCGGTGCGTATCGTTGCTCCAATGTGTACCTAACGTATCGTTGCTCCAATGTGTACCTAACCATAAACATCAATGCCTTTCTTAAAATCAAGTATTAAGTATATATTTTTAAACCTGCATATTTAGCTAAAAGAAATCCAGGTTAGCAGGCAATATTAACCAGGTGAAATTGTCACTTCTCTTGCGTTCATTGCACGCAGAGTCAGTGTATATGCAACAGTTTGGGCCGCCTAATTTGCCAGCATTTTACGTAATTATGACATACCATTGAAGGTTGTGCAATGTAATAGGAATATTTAGACTTATGGATGCCACCCGTTAGATATTTCACTGAAAGAATAAACATCTTGTTTTCGAGATGATAGTTTCCGGATTCGACCATATTAATTAATTTTTTTATTTTACCTTTATTTAACTAGGTAAGTCAGTTAAAGAACAAATTGTTATTTTCAATGACGGCCTAGGAACAGTGGGTTAACTGCCTGTTCAGGGGCAGAACGACAGATTTGTACCTTGTCAGCTCGGGGGTTTGAGCTTGCAACCTTCCGGTTACTAGTCCAACGCTCTAACCACTAGGCTACCCTGCCGCCCCATTTCTGTGTGTTATCATGTTATAACTAAGTCTATGATTTGATAGAGCAGTCTGACTGAGCGATGGTAGGCACCAGCAGGCTCGTAAGCATTCATTCAAACAGCACTTTTGTGCGTTTGCCAGCAGCTGTTTATGACTTCAAGCCTATCAACTCCCGAGATTAGGCTGGTGTAACGAATGTGAAATGGCTAGCTAGTTAGCTGGGTGCGCGCTAATAGCATTTCAAACGTCACTCACTCTGAGACTTGGAGTGGTCGTTCCCCTTGCTCTGCATGGGTAACGCTGCTTCGAGGGTGGCTGTCATTGTGTTCCTGGTTCGAGCCCGGTTAGGAGCGAGGAGAGGGACAGAAGCTACACTGTTACACTGGCAATACTAAAGTGCCTATAAGAACATCCAATTGTCAAAGGTTAATGAAATACAAATGGTAGAGAGGGAAATAGTCCTATAATTCCTATAATAACTACAACCTGAAACTTCTTACCTGGGAATATTGAAGACTCATGTTAAAAGGAACCACCAGCTTTCATATGTTCGTTCTCATGTTCTGACAAAGGAACTTAAACGTTTGCAATATGTGCCATGTAAGAAAGCTTTTTTACTTCTCCAACACTTTGTTTTTGCATTATTTAAACCAAATTGAACACGTTTCATTATTTATTTGAGGCTAAATTGATTTTGATGTATTATATTAAGTTAAAATAAGTGTTCATTCAGTATTGTTGTAATTGTCATTATTACAAATAAATACATTTTAAAAAATTGGCCGATTTAATCAGTATCAGCTTTTTTTGGTCCTCCAAAAATCGGCATCAGCGTTAAAATCATAATCGGTATGTTGGAGACATATCTCCCTCACTAAATTTAAGCATCAGCTGTCAGAGCAGCTTACCGATCGCTGCAGCTGTTCACAGCCCATCTAACCAACTACCTACCTCCTCCCCATATGTTTTTCTGCTCTTTTGCACACCAGTATTTCTACTTCCACATCCTCATCTGCACATATCACTCCAGTGTAAATTGCTAAATTGTAATTACTTTGCCACTATTGGCCTATTTATTGCCTTACCTCCTTACTTCATTTGCACACACTGTATACAGCTTTTTTGTGTTATTAACTGTACGTTTGTTTATCCCATGTGTAACTGTTGTTGTTTGGGTCACACTGCTTTGCTTTATCTTGGCCAGGTCGCAGTTGTAAATGAGAACTTGTTCTCAACTGGCCTACCTGGTTAAATAAAGGTGAAATAAAATGTAAAAAAGTAAAATAAAGTCTTGGGTAGAAATTACAAATGTATCCGATATCGAGACAAGACCCAGGCGCTCAAAACGTGGTCTCTAGACCGGACTCCAGTACTACAACACTGGAATCAGGAATGAGGGGCAGCGTTGGGCACACGTCGAGATATAATAAGCAACTAATTCCCAAACATTGAGCAATATGACATTTAATCGATTACAAATGACATGACCCTCCCCTGGACTAGATTTTAAAAATGTAAAAAAAATACTCCCTGATTGAAATATGAAAAGCATGACCCTCCCCCATTTTCCTCCAGGTGACAATTGTGTAAATTTTGACGCTCCCTAAGAACATTTTAAACATGAATTTATAATAAAAACACATGTCTTTTTCCACATTAACAGTGTGCAGCTCTCTCTTTTCTATCAATAACTCTGTAATAATAATTGGATTTATATTGCGCTTTCCCCAATATTCAAATCCCTTTTCATTGTATGGAGGGGAACTCTCCACATAATAATCAAGTAATGACATCAAGCTGAACCTCCAGGAAACAGGATTCTGCGATTGTGTAATTCAATGCCTAATCAACTATTATGAATACAAAGCTGTATGAAACCTCACATCTTACAATGCCTAAGGGATTTGATGATCACCTATATACCTTTTTATTTAGTCATTGTGTAAACATGACCTCACTTTTAGAAATTACTACAAAAATCCATTGATTAGCTTCCAATTTACACCGTATTCCAGGGTAGTCCAACCCTGTTCCTTGACAGCTACCCTCCTGTAGTTTTTCAACCGAACCCCAGTTGTAATTTACCTGATTCAGTTTATAAACCAGCTCATTATTAGCATCAGGTGAGCTAGATTAGGGTTGGAGGGAAGACCTACAGGATGGTAGCTCTCCAGGAACAATGTAAGAGAGCATCTGAACTATTCCTTATATAGTACACTATTTTGGGGTCAGGCTCAATAGGAGCAGGAGTACCTGCTACCCAAAGGGGCTGAGGACAGCTGTCCAGCAGCCATACAGGGAGTTCAGGTGTGTATGTGCTTGTCGTCACTACAGGGTGTTCTTGGCTATAGCGTTCAGAGAGCGGACTTTGCTCACGTCTGCCACCTTCAGGCCATACTCGGGAGCTGTCAGCGAGGCGCCCATGTTCACACAGGAGTTTCTGCAGGGGAGAGCAGACAGAACTAATAAATTAAGTACTAATTTAATTTATGTAGCGCTTTTAACTAAAAGCATTGTCACAAGTGCTTTATGGGTAAATGGGCTTGCTTTATGGCAAGGACTCACCTGAACTTCATGGCAGAGTCCTTACTGGAGCGAGCAGAACAATGGAACTCCAGAACCCCAGAACTTTCTAGAATCCTCTGGAGATTCCGCTCTGTAATACCCCCTCCTAGAACAGACACACACATTAAAAAAGATAAGAACATTAGGTACATTGTTACTGCAGACTTGTATGCAGTATCCAGTGATAATCAGCTGAAAAGGGGAATTCACTTGACTTAAACGAATGTAGGGAACTTACCAGGCATAATGGTTATTCTCCCTTTAGCCTGTTGGATGAAAAGACAGGATTGGTGAAAAAGTAGCAAAGGACAGATCAGAAAACATGTAAGGGGACAGAGGGGCAAGACAGCTGACATGATACGTTGGATGAATAAGGTGTGAAATTAGTTTTGAAACCTATTTCTTCAAAGGTGAATGGGAGGACATTAGGCGAGAAAGTCTCTTCAGACTATTGAGGTGCACCCTGTGTGTATGGTGGTTTGGGGTTGTTTTGGAACTGGGTAGGAGGAGTAAGTTTTAGGATTGGATCCCTGCCTATTGTTCCAGACTCACCTGTTCCACCAGGCGTTTGATGAGAGGCAGTCCCTCCAGAGCTGAACAGTCACATCCGCTGGTCAGAACACGCTCAAACCCCAAAGACACCAGCGTCTCCAAGGTAACCATGGGGTCGTGCACCATGTCAAAGGCTAAAACACAGCAATAAAGGGTCAGGGTTGGGGTCAATTTCTTTCATGCGTCAGTTTGTCTTAACATAAATGTCACCAAGACCAGACCAAACAGTCATGAAACCATAGGAAGCTGTTTTACCTCTGTGAAAAGTAACAGGTAGAGGACGAGAAACAGCTGGTGGAGAGGGAATGAAGGAATAAATTGGATTAAATTATAATCCGCATCACTGACAGTTTGTCGATTTTCAAACCCTCGCTTAAGGATCCCAGGAATCTCAGATGGCAGGGCCAAGACTCTGTGCCCACTTAAATTGCATGAATTCACGCACACTCCTACCTAGCAATTCCATACAGAGTTCAGCGTCTACTCTCCCATCCTCAGTCAGAGCTCCCAGCACCAGTCCATCTGCCCCATGACTCCTCACCAGCTCAATGTCCTTTTTCATCACCTCCACCTCACGGTCCGAGTACAGGAAATCCCCCCCGCGTGGACGGATCATGGTATAGACCGGGATTCGCACATACTGCTTCACCACCTGCAGCAGACCTGGGCCAAACCAAGTGATGGAGAGAAAGAGAGGTTACAACACAAAAGTGAAGACAAATGTGCCTTTTCATTACCATGTGAAAACACCACCTTCATACAACATAAAGCACTTTGAGACTGTGAAAAGCGCTACATGAACGCAATCTTTTATGCCATCCGTTGACAGACACCCATAAACATGAATTGAGATCTGTATGGGTTTACCCATATACAGGCTGTGGGTCTCACCCTCACCTATACTGGGCGTGATTCCTCCTTCTAGCAGACTAGAACACAGCTCCAGCCGACCAGCACCTGTGGGTTACAAACATACACCAAGTATTTATTTTGATTTAACTAAGAAAGTCAGTTAAGAACAAATTCTTATTTACAATGACGGCCTACTCCGGACAACGCTGGGCCAATTGTGCGCCGCCCTATGGGACTCACAATCATGTGATGCAGCCTGGATTCGAACCAGGTACTGCAGTGATGCCTCTTGCACTGAAATGAAGTGTCTTAGACCACTGTGTCACTCGGGAGCAGATTGGTGTAGGGTCTAAACTAGGCAAGTCAGTTAAGCACAAATTCTTGGTTACAATGACGACCCACGGTGTGTAGTGATGATCAACTACATACCTCGCCCACCAAGTTAAGCCACGCGAGAACTGGGTTCAATAGGGTCTGTCTTCAGACATGTGTGCTAGCTAGCTAGCGTTGTACATTCTAGCAAGTACACACTACCTAGCTAGCTAGCTATTTGCATTACATCAATACATGCCGCACCCACTAGCATTACGTCACTAGAAGCATTACATGTACACTAGCTAGTACTAGCGTATATTAGCTAGCGTGCATGTAATGACGTAATGCTAGTGGGTGCGGCATGTAGTGACGTAATGCTAATGGAAGTTGTACTCCTACAAGTACCCTCAATGACAGTGAGTGCCACTATAACCTTCAACCTGGCATTTCTACTTTCCACAACCCGAGTCGTGTTGACAACCTTACCAATGAAAGCTATGAAGTTAACTTTAGTCACTATCAAAGCACATTCATAATTGCAAACCATGCCAGGACCAGCAGAAGCACCAGCCCCGACAGTAGGTACACTTAGTACAGGAGCAGCCATGGAAGCTCCATCGGTCCGCACTGTAGTTCCACCAATCTGTCTTTGTCTCTGCATATGATACATCATGACTGATGATATATCTCAACCTCTCTGCACCTGGTATCCACCGAATACTGCACTATGTTCCCCTCCACAATTACAACACTTAACCTTCACATTGGTCCCACACTTGGCACATATTTTCTTTCCTTTACACGGATCAGCTACATGTCCCATTCTTTGACATTTAAAACACTGCAATGGGAATGGCGACAAATTCTCTGACATTAAAACTAAGGAATCCTATCTGTACTTGTCCAGGCAAAACCTCAAACCTCAGCAGCACTGATACGCTTTCACATCTTTGACCTGCTTTCCTACTGATCAACCTTTTGGCCTCAATCACTGCCTCCCTTCACATCAATATAATCTATGGACATAGATATTGGAACCCCAGTGATCACTCCCTCAACCTAGCATAAGCACCAGGGACATGGCTTTTTAATCTTCTCTTTTTTTATTGGCACGATCTTCCCTTGCTGAGCCGGACTGCCACAAAATATTATCAATCTATCTTTTCCAACGAACCGGGCTAGTTTGACTTCACCTCTCTCTACAACATTGGTTAGTTGGATATGGTGTAAATGAGGCCCTGTGGTCTCACCAAACACCATCACCACTTTCCACTCCAACACATTATTACTCTTGCTTCCTACCTTGGCCTTCTTTATGATATCTTTTAAATTTGATTTGATATCTCTTCTTCCTTGACCCTCATCCTCCCGCTCCATATCATCAGAACTGACACCCATATTGTTCACATTCCAGCACAGCTGTTGCTTCTCCAACCTTTCCTCCATTTCGTCCACAGTACTGGCTGCCATTTCCAACCCAAGCGTGTTGTCAAGACCTTTCTCACACTCAAACAAGGGCCAACGTTATGTTTTTGATGAGGTAAAGAACATTTAAACGGTTTTCAGCGTCACAAGTCTACTCCTCTTCGGCAAGCACACAGCCAACCCTAATCTAATGCACCTGATTCTAATAATTAGCTGGTTGATAAACTGAATCAGGTTAGTTACAGCTGGGATTGGATTAAAAACCTACAGGAGGGTAGCTCTCCAGGAACAGTATGGCAGAGTCCTGGTCTAAAGTCAACTTCACTTAGGGGAGGTTAGTTTACACTACCATTACAGCAGCATAGCCTACCTCCCCTCTCGGCGTTGATGGCAGACTCCACACTGTCCACACACACCTCCATCAAAAAGCCCTCTGCCATCCTACGCACACACGGAGAGAAATATTGTTTCCATGAAATGCCAGACTGGTGTAACGTTACTCAAAATCAATGTCGACAAATACCAAACTTTTAGGCTATTTCAAGTTTCGACTTCCGTGTTCACCTACCCGTCAGCCAAATATTTGTATTACTAGCTCCTTGTTCTGTGTGCGCGTCAACTCTCCACCGTTTCAGCCTTCACTTGTTGTCAAGAACCAACCCTTCATTCGGCCATCGGTCGCGCTCATCTATTTTGCCCTATCTGTGATCGATTAATCGTCCTGGTGAAACGTCAATCATAGAAAGAGTTGATTGAATATGGGTTTTTAATCCACAAGTATCAATTTATACATGTATGTTTGTGATATTAAAAATGTTTTAAAAAGTACAACTGTAAAATGTTATATGTATAGCCTCGATGTGACGTCAGAGGTCAGAGTTGAATTGCATGTCTCTGTTAGGAAACACTTACGGTTGTGTAACGTTTTTTTTTATCGATGCCCAGTCTTCCTACCGCTGTTGCGTGAGAGGACCATTTTAAATAAGGATGCTGCTTCCTTCGTTACGGACGTTGGTGTCGTGTGGCTGTCGAAATGCTGGGAGAGGATTTCAGCAGAGCAATGTAAGTGGAGGAAATGGGCTAGCTAGCAAGCTGCTAACGTTATCATGACTGACTAACCTGCATCATGTCGGAAAGTGGTTTTCATGTCTTGCTGTTTTCAAGGCAACTTGGAACTCGGGGAAAAAAGGTCAAAACATGACGTCAGTGGTTGAATGACCGTTCAAAACTATTGTTCCCAGTCGGACCTGGTTTTTCCACGCAGTTCCCAGTTGTCTTGAACGCTACTATTTTTCTGACATTTGAGATTCTTAAAATAAAGTGGTGATCCAAACGGACCTAAAACAGGGAATATTTACTGGGATGTAATGTCAGGAATTGTGAAACACCTTAGCCAAATACATATACTCAGTGTATCTAAACTTCCTTCATATGAAGTAAATGCTATAACCACCAATATTTAGCTAAGTGGATGGGTCACCATTGTCTAGACATGTACACATGTTCATGAAATACAGTAGATGGCTGTAATCACCCCCAGACACACCTGGCTAACTTGATGGGCCATGTAATCATCTGGTGAAGTCGAGTCTTTTGTTTAGACATGTAGCTAGTTAAACAATGACCGGCATAATCCCACCTCATACCACTACCAATACAAACATAGCTGTAGTATGAATCTGCAGGCTAAACTAATCACGCAACGGATTCTATGCCGTAACTCATGAAATTGCCCCCAGCCTTCCTACGAAAGGAATTTTCACTTACCGCATCCTATAGAGATCCAATTAAAACTAGAGGGGTTATGTCATAAACCCTCAAAGTTCCATAATGGGGTGAAAATGGTAGCCATCTCGGTCAGGGAGAAATCCAAAACCAGTCTAATTGGAATGAATGGCAGTAGAGGCATCCCACCTAGAAAAAAAATGTTGTAAAGACAAACGTTCAATCTATGCTCAGTTTTGGTTGACAGTGAAAGTTAAAAGGACACAATTTTCAGGTCGTTGTTTCAATGACTTGAAAACGATTTAATTTCAATGTACTAGTTGCCTATACGCATGGACACAGTATTTAAAAAAATGATTCTATGAACAATTTTATTAACAATCATGCATCACTTCAGTATTTACACAGTATTTTTTTTACAACATTGTTTTTATTCCACTGCTAAAGCAGCATAGCTCAAATCATCATACCTACTCATATTTCAAACATCCACAGTATTTTTCCATGCCTCACTATTAACTTAATTATTGCCAATACATATTAAGAAAGGGGTTTCCATTTGGACTTAAAATGTCCATTTCATGTAATATTTAGTCATTATTATTTATGCAACCAACTGATAATTGTTTTGTTCACTTATATTGTTTACCAAAACAAGTTGGACAGTGCATCCAATTCTTGCTCTTTTAATCAATGGCAACAACGTATTGCAAAATCAATGAACTGACCAATCCAACCGACTGTTGCAAAACAAATGAACAAATATGTGCAAAAACAACACATCTTGGTCCATCTTAGTATGAGGAACAGGGGCCTCCCGAGTGGTACAGTGGTCTAAGGCACTGCATCGCAGTGTTGAGGCATCACTACAGCCTGGGGTGTTACAGCCGGCTGTGACCGGGAGTTCCATAGGGCGGCGTACAATTGGCCCAGCGTCGTCTCAATGAGGGGAGGGTTTGGACGGAGTGCTTTACTTTGCTCATCGTGCTCTAGCGACTCCTTGTGGTGGGCCGGGCGCCTGCTTGCTGACTTCGGTTGTCAGTGTTTCCTCCGACACATTGGCTTGCTTCCGGGTTAAACGAGCGGGTGTTAAGAAGCAGCACGGCTTGGCGGGTCATGTTTCGGAGGACGCATGACTCGACCTTGCAGGGATGAGACAAGATCACATTTTGATATCACGAAATTGGGGAGAAAAAGGGGGTAAAAAAATTGTCTGGTATGTACTGAGTGTACAAAACATTTGGAACACCTTCCTAATATTGAGTTGTACCCGCTTTTGCCCTCAGAACAGCCTCAATTTGTCGGGTCATGGACTCTACAAGGTGTCAAAAGCCTTCCACAGGCCCATGTTGACACCAATGCTTCCCACAGTTGTCAAGTTGGCTGGATGTCCTTTGGATGGTGGACCATTCTTGATACACATGGTCAACTGTTGAGTGTGAAAAACCAAGCAGTTTTGCAGTTCTTGACACACTCAAACCGGTGCGCCTGGCACCAACTACCATACCCCGTTCGAAGGCACTTAACTTTTGTCTTAGCCATTCACTCTCTGAATGGCACACAAACACAAACTTTAACCTGTCTCCTCTCCTTCAGCTACACTGATTTAAAAAATAATAATTTTAAAGTGGGTTTTAACAGGTGACGTCAATAAGGGATCATAGCTTTCACCTCGTCAGTCTGTCATTGAAAGAGCAGGAATTTCCTAATGTTTTGTACACTCAGTGTATAGCTGAAGGTCTACCATCCCTCTCTTCCATAACAACAGCGGACTCCTCATTTGCGGCAATGGCTGGCGAAGAGAAGCCAGCACTCCATCACAGCAGAGGCAGGAGCCAACACAGCTCCAGCTACAGTTCCCAACGCGGCCACCAATCGGATCCTCGGCCGATGGCTGTTGGGCTGCAGTGGACTGGTGGTCGGGGCAGTGGTGTTGGGAGGTGTCACAAGGTAACACAGCAACACATCATGGAAGTGAAACAATGTATTATGTACTGTAGCTGTAACCACATTGGTTGGATCTTCAGTGTTCAAGAATGGGTCTACTTCTTATTGATCCTGCAGGATAAATGCCTTACTTGGAGTTGCAAGACCTAGCTAGTTAGCTGTAATGTTTTGTATTTTATTGTTTTGTATTGTTTTGTATTTTATTGAGAGATACTCTTTGTGTGTGTTCTCCCCATCCAGGCTGACGGAGTCAGGGCTCTCAATGGTAGACTGGCACCTGGTGAGAGAGATGAAGCCTCCTCAGACTCGGGCCGAGTGGGAGGCTGAGTTTGCCAAGTACCGGCAGTTCCCAGAGTTCAAAATGTGAGTGCCTGGCCTGTATGTATCTGTCTTGATAGTTAGGCTACCTCAAAGTCTACATCAACAGAACATGTATAATTATGTTTGAAAGGGATACTGGGAGATTCTCCTGTTTTTCTACATTGTGTTTGATGAACTCGTGGATACAATTTTTTTGTCTCTGCGTGCAATATGAAGGAAGTTAGCAATGACTGGAAGTCTACAGGTACGCTAGCATTCTTCCTCTGACTTCCTTCATACTGCACACTGAGACATGCAAATGGTATCCACAAGTTCATCTGACTGGTTATGTGGGAAAATTTAGAATCTTGCAGTATCCATTTAAGAACCTGTTTCTGACCTTTCTAAGATACTCGACAGTGGTGTGAAAATGCTCAATTTATACTTGCCTTAAAAAAATAAGTCCTCCAAATGTCCTTAAAATGCTAACGGAATTAACTATCTCAAACCATAGCGTTAGTTTTAATTTCACCTGGGAATCGCTCTAAAATAGCAAGCCTTTCTGTCAAATAAGCTTGTTGCAAACTACTTAACTTTTGACTACTCATCTCATTGTTGACTCACTGTCCACTCTGTTTTTCTCCAGAATGAACCATGACATGACTCTACCAGAGTTTAAGTTCATCTTCTACATGGAGTGGGGCCACAGGATGTGGGGCAGGCTGGTAGGGCTGGCCTATGTCCTCCCCACGATCTACTTCTGGAAGAAAGGCTACTTCAACAGATCTATGAAGGGACGTGCACTGGGACTCTGTGGATTTGTGTTCTTTCAGGTAAGAGAGTACAGATGGGATGAGAGGGGGGGGGGCACTGGGAAGGGATGCGCACTGAGACTCTAGATTTTGTCATCTTCCAGGTATGGAGGAGGGTTGGAGGATGAAGTAATGGAGAGGGAGAAAAAGAAAGTGAGAGCGAGCACACAACAGTTCAACAGTTGGGGATGTATATAGTCCTCTTGATACAGCTGCATGTCAACAGTAGGCTGCTAATGATGTGATAATAGTCAGTTCACCAATGTCAACAAGGCATGTTGAATGAATGGTAGCCTAATAGTCAGACCTAACTTGATGGATTAGGTCAGGTCAGGGATGGAGACAATGACGTAATAAATGAAGGAGATGATGGAGCTCTGAAACGAGCTCATATAGACCTAGTTCAGTTGCTTCATATTCCAAATAACCTACAGTACGCTAGACTACAAGATGGTATCCAGTAATTTAATTAGACTGTTTATTTTCACTAGACTATCCACATAAAGACACCTATTAATTAGAATAATCATTACCCCTAAATGTTACCTATGAAAGAAAGTGTCATTGGGACCACCTTCATTTCATGAAATACCAAACACAAGGCTTTTGCTATAATTGAATGCTGACCACCTCCGGACCTCCTCCCTACCCAACCTTATGCTTACATCAGCACCACCTTGTCTGAAAATCCTAGGGAGAGCCCTGATTGTACATTTAAATGTGTTTCTAGTTAGCTACTGAAGAGCAGCCAATTACCAAGTACCCATAACTCTATAGCCTACCATTCCTACCGAGGCAGTCTTCTGCCAACATCATTATTAGGCAAAAAAAGGTGCATTTGCCCATGACTTGAACAGTGTGAGTGTCGCTCGCGCAGTTGTGGGGAGCAGCCACGATGCTGAAGTGGTACTCATACAAATTATTCAAGGTTGGCAGGTCTGGATTTGCCTCTTCCAGATGATACAGTACACAAATGTTCTGGGACTGTCTGAGAACCTAAGCTGTACATGGCTTCTACGGTCTTAAGTTGTCTAAAATGGTTTCCCCATGTCTTTCCATTCCCCTCTTGTAGGGCCTCCTGGGCTGGTACATGGTGAAGAGTGGTCTGGAAGAGAAACCAGAGTCCTATGATGTCCCCCGAGTCAGTCAGTATCGCTTGTCTGCTCACCTAGGGTCAGCTCTGCTACTCTACTGTGCTAGTCTATGGACCGGACTCACACTGATGGTCGAGCCGCACAAGGTACTGAAACACGCACACACGCGAAAGCTCAAACTTTGCATATTAATCATGTTTTGAATCTGTGTCCCCTCCCTCTACTCCTAGTTGGCTAATACTAAGCGTCTGAACCAGCTGAGGAGGTTTGCTAAGGGCACTGTAGGATTGGTCTTCCTCACCGCACTCTCAGGTAATTGTGTGTGCTGTGTGTGCCAAAGTGGCGGTTGTATCAGGTTTGGATGTGGATTGTGTATATACAATGCCTTCGGAAAGTATTCAGACCCCTTGACGTTTTCCACATTTTGTTAGGCCTTATTCTAAAATGTATTTTTATTTTATTTTAATTCTCATCAATCTACACACACTACCCCATAATGACAAAGCAAATCTGGATTTTATACATTTTTGCTCATAAAAAAAAGGAAATATTACATTGAAGTATTCAGACCCTTTACTCAGTACTTTGTTGAAGCACCTTTGGCAGCGATTACATCCTCAAGTCTTCTTCGGTATGACGCTACAAGCCTGGCACACCTGTATTTGGGGAGTTTCTCCCAGTCTTCTCCACAGATCCTATCAAGCTCTGTCAGGTTGGATGGGGAGTGTTGCTGCACAGCTATTTTGAGGTCTCTCCAGAGATATTCGATCAGGTTTAAGTCCTGGCTCTGGCTGGGCCACTCAAGGACATTCAGAGACTTATCCCAAAGCCACTCCTGCGTTGTCTTGGCTGTGTGCTTAGGGTTGTTATCCTGTTGGAAGGTGAACCTTCACTCCAGTCTGAGGTCCTGAGAGCTCTGGAGCAGGTTTTCATCAAGGATCTCTGTACTTTGCTCCGTTCATCTTTGCCTCGATCCTGACTAGTCTCTCAGGCCATGCCGCTGAAAAACATCCCTACAACATGATTCTGCCACCACCATGCTTCACCTTAGGGACGGTGCCAGGTTTTCTCCAGATGTGACGTTTGGCATTCAGACCAAAGAGTTCAATCTTGGTTTTGTCAGACCAGAGAATCTTGTTTCTCATGGTCATTGTAAATATAGTGTTTGGCCAATATTCCGTTAGGCCAATTTACCATAAAGGCCTGATTTTATGGAGTGCTGCAGAAATGGTTGTCCTTCTGGAAGGTACTCCCATCTCCACAGAGGACCTCTAGAACTCTGTCAGAGTGACCATCGGGTTCTTGGTCACCTTCCTGACCAAGGACCTTCTCCCCGGATTGCTCAGTTTGGCCTGGCGGCCAGCTCTTGGAAGAGTCTTGGTGGTTCCAAACTTCTTCCATTTAAGAATGATGGACACCACTGTCTCATAACTCTACAGACAATTCCTTTGACCTCATTGGCTTGGTTTTTGCTCTGACATGCACTGTCAGCTGTGGGACCTTTTATATAGACAGGTGAATATGCCTTTCCAAATCATGTTCCATCATTTGAATTGACCACAGGTGGACTCCAATCAAGATGTAGAAACATCTCAAGGATGATCAATGGAAACAAGATGCTTTGTCATTATGGGATATTGTGTGTAGATTGCTGAGGATTTTTATGCATCTAATACATTTTAGAATAAGGCTGTAACGTAACAAAATATGGCAAGAGTCAAGGCTGTGATGAGACCAGTATCGCAATATTTTTTTTCCACAGGAAAAATAAATAAATGAACGTGACTCTGGATGACAACAGGGCGGCAGGTAGCCTAGCATTGGGTCAGTAACCAATAGGTCGCTGGTTCGAATCCTCAAGCCGACTAGTTGAAAAATCTGTTGTTGTGCCCTTGCTTCTGTAAGTCACTCTGGATAAGAGCATCTGCTAAATGACAAAACATTTAAATGTAAACATAATGATGTTTCCAACATTAGGGCTGTTTTCCTAAAGACTTTAAATTTGCTTCATATTTTGTTTCCTTGCCACGATACAAATGCGTATCGCCATGCTGGTATCGTCTCGTCCCAAGTTTTGTTTCCTTGCCACAATACTGGTATCATCCCAGCCATAATAACCCTAACATGACTGAAGATGGTGTGTGTCTGTGTTACAGGTGCGTTTGTAGCAGGGCTGGATGCTGGGTTGGTGTATAACTCGTTCCCTCTGATGGGAGACAGATGGATCCCTGATGACCTCCTGGCCTTTTCTCCAACACTCAAGAACTTCTTTGAGAACCCCACCACTGTTCAATTTGACCATCGAGTTTTGGTACATAACGCACACAGCCTCGTTTTATTAATGTTATTTATGTAGGTGATTGATTTCGCACTTCACACATTTTTCAAAACAACGCGGCTTACGCTCATGCATGCATACATTTTCGTATGGATTACACCCAGCGGCAATCGAATTTACAATCCTGGCATTGCATGCGCCGTGCTCTACCACCTGAGCCACAGATGACCACTAAACAGTAACTGTTACTCCCTGCCTCTCCCTCCAGGCAATCTCGTCTCTGACGGCCATCACAGGTCTCTATATGTTCTCCAGGAGGATGATGCTACCTAGGAGAGCTAAGATAGCCATATCCTGCCTTACAGCTATGGCCTATGCGCAGGTACACACAATACGTCATACACCAATGCTTTCTTTTACACTGATGCTTTTGAGGGTCCTTTTGAAAATCAGTATGTACAATGGGTGTTAATTTGTCCCTGTGTTTCCATCCTCAGGTTGCCCTGGGCATCAGTACCCTGCTTCTTTACGTGCCCACTCCCCTAGCAGCGACCCACCAGTCAGGCTCTGTCGCCCTGCTCTCATTGGCCATCTGGGTCCTGGCAGAGCTCAGGAAGGTGGCCAAGTAGATGCCCACTTTGCCATAACTCGATCAGGCCTCCAGAGACAAACCAGTCCAAGGGGGGAAAAAAATAAAGAATATTGACAAGATGCTCCAGGAAGAAAGAGAGGAGAGAATCATTCTATAAAACAATGGATTGGGTCTTTTGATACTATGTCGGGGAACTTCTGTTGCAAAGCTGCAAGCTCCTTCCACCGGTTTGAAGTTATATCATAACATTAGAATTCAGTTATATAAAGGTTGTTTTGATTGATGCAATGGAAAGAATGTTCAAGCTTATTTCACTACATTTTCCCCCAGCAGTGCAGTGGTTGGGCCAGGAGGTGAGTCGCCTGTAGTTTAGAAATCTCACTGAAAGGCATTACTGTAGCTGACGATAGATTACATTTCAATGTCACTAGATAGCGACTATTAATAAACTGAAATTGAGTTGAGCAGTGTAGAATTTTAGCAACCAGGAAATTAGCGATTTACACTAGATGACACGGCCACAAATTCAGAACAGCTTTCCAAGTTTGAAAACAGATTTGACTCCGGCAGGAGAAATCAATAGGTGAATATCACAGCCGATTACAACACTGGCGGGTAAGTAATACTGTGAAACACTGATTCCACTGTTTTGTGGCAGACATATTACAGACATTTTCATAAATTATATTGCAAAAATTCTGAAAAGAAATCCTATGTTGGCACATTTGAATGCCTTCAGAAAGTATTTATACACCTTGACTTATTCCACATTGTTGTTACAGCCTGAATTTCAAGAAATAAAAAAACTCATCCATCTATAGTGCATTCGGAAAGTATTCAGACCCCTTCACCTTTTCCACATTTTGTTACGTTACAGCCTTATTCTAAAATTGATAACGTTTTTTTTTTTATTACTCTTCACACTACCCCATAATGATAAGCAAAAACCAGTTTAGAAATGTTTGCAAATATATATATATATATATAAAAATGATCATATTAACATAAGTATTCAGACCCTTTACTCTACTTTGTTGAAGCACCTGTTTTCATTTTGTCATTATGGGGCATTGTGTGTAGATGGGTGAGAATTATTATTTTTTGATTTCAGGCTGGAACGCAAAAGTCAACTGATCATTTAAGGCTTGCATACAATAATTACATAATACTAACGGGTACATAGGAAGTGTGTGTGTGCCTTTTGCTTCTGAAAAGGACAGGACATGAATGCTTTTGACTCAGTTGTTTCTCATCCTTTGACTTCTGTCTGTTTCTGCTGATCAATGCACTGCCTCTTGATTTTTCTGTATTTTCATACTGAGGTGAATATTAATGCTTGCGGTACCACAGATCTAGGATCAGTTACCCAACCCCCCAATCCTTACCTGAACGATTGAGGTATACCGGCATATCTGAGCCAGGATCAGTGACTGGAGGGCAATCGTTGTATGTTAAATAATGTATTATATATTGGTTTAGGACACTTGTGTTGGGTATGTGTGTGATGGAATCTTGAGTTTGTTTTGTTACTAGAGATGTCTTGTCTTTAAAGGCAATGTTAAACCATCTCAGTATTTTCAGAGCTTCATAACTCTACACTCTTAGCTGTTTCCTTCTCAATGGACACCGTTTAGGAATAGGCTGTAGTTATGTAGTGAAAGCCAGGCAAACTGCGAATGAAGCAAAATGATCACTTAAAACCCCTTCACACAAGAAGATGCATAGCAATGTGATTTTTATTCTCTGTACAAAATATACACATCTTAAATATGCAATGCAACAATTGAGGCTAGCCAACTTACTAGACACAGTCAGTAACAATGGGTTAGTAGGTATCCTTGCTTTATGACAGTACATGCGAGTATAGACAGGTTTCACTGGTGGTCAGTTCAGGAAATCCCCTACGGCACCTGCAAGGGGGCAATCAGAGCCAGACCACTCCCCTGCCTCCCCAAAAAAGAGATGTGAAAACGTTCAATTGGATAAAATGGAAATGTAAAGAAATCAGAAGTTACAAATACTGTATTGGTGTTGGAAGAAAGTGCAGGTTATTACAACAAGGGTGTTAACCGATTAATAATACACTCTTGGTGGAAGTTGGCCTTAACCAGAGTTCTAGGGTCAGTTATCCTTCTCAATCCTAATCATAATCAGTATGTGACTAGGAAAATTGGAGTCTGGTCCAGGGTTTTAGGGGCAACTTTTATCTACTCCCAGGAGTAGGTAAAAGGGGTAAAATATGGACATTATTGCTTATGCCACTGTTGTCGTTTTATTGACCCACCTGATGGCATATTATAATTTTTGGGGGGTTGAAAGTGAAGTAATTAATGTAATTTAATGAAAGACACAGGAAGTAGTTGATGGATACAGGTAGTGTTATCTTACAAAAGATCAGCATTCTA
Source organism: Oncorhynchus tshawytscha (assembly GCF_018296145.1). NCBI lineage: Eukaryota > Metazoa > Chordata > Actinopteri > Salmoniformes > Salmonidae > Oncorhynchus > Oncorhynchus tshawytscha. Next base: position 49,873,372 of record NC_056429.1, on the reverse strand, counting down.
TTCAGAACCACGAGGTAGGCGTTCCACCACATTTCAAACAAGCCTTTTTTTTAACACCCAGTAGGAAACGGCATCAAGTTTGCAAAGAATTGGGAAACTACTATTCAATCGACAAATCTTCACTCTCTCACGATGTACACACAAAAACACTCCTACTCTCCTTTCCTCTCCTTCTCCTCTCGTCCCTCTCTCTCACATTTCACAAATGTGTCTATTTATACCCTGATATAACTGAGGGTGGCTTTAAATACTTTAGTTGGTGTGCCTGACTCTTTGGTGTCAGTGGGGGGGGGGAAGGCTGGAAACATTACTGCTGTCTTCATGCCCACCTACCCACGCACACATGTAGACATGTAACAAGAGGCTTAATTTGGATTCTGAATAAGATTCAATTGTTCTTGACATGTTGCTGGTCTTTCATGGTCGATCTAAACAGAAATGCTTTCAGTTTCAACTGTATGATAAGTATAATGCAAAATAATCAGTGTTACAGTTTTGAACTTCAATTCCCACAATTCACTGCATCAGTTAGTCACCTGTAAATAAAGAAAGGGGTCTTCGGGAGCCTAGATGGTCCAACCAGCATGTTCATCAATATAGCGCCACAGACTGTTTAGTAGTTCTTGACCACAGGGTTATTGGAAGAGGTACAACAGTCAGCATACACCTACAGCTAAGGTAACAGGTATAAAGGCCAGAGGGTAAGTTAGTGTTAGTACGAAGGAGGTCTCGTATGGGGTTGAAATCTTAATGGGTTCCTACCGGAGACGGGAATGCCAGTACAGCCTCTCACACGCACGCAAATACGTACACACGCATGCACAATCGCACATACACAGAGCGAGGCACCTGTGGGTGACTCTAGGACCAGCAGACAGACAACAGACAGGCTGTAGTATTTCTGTAAATATATATAGGTTATTATTAAAGACATCATCATGCGATATTAAAATCAGTTCCTTATTGAAAACAACTATGTCTCTTCTGTTCGTGAAGAGTGTGTCTCATCCTTCAGATCCTCAGTCCCTTCTGTTCTGTTGTCCCTTTTCCAGGTGTCCACTAAGTGGCGCTAGTTACCTCTCTATTAATGTCAGAAGTGTCAGGAGTCAACCTGCTCTGGTAGAAGTTGGCATCCACAGATCTAGGATCCGCTGAACCACTCCTGACCGTAACCTTAACCATTAGTGGGGCTAAAACTGACCTTAGATCAGTGAGTAGGGGGATTTAATCCTATGTTGAGTCCAGCCAACAGGCTACAGCAGCTTTCTCAGAAACAGGAGTGTTAAATAATAAAATGGTTAATGAAACAAGTGTATTCAATGAGGAAAATCGCCTCGAACGTTGCAGATTGACAAATAGAGCTGACACAATTGACTCCTTATTACAAACGACTGGCAATCATATCTGTTCTGCACAACACATTTCTATCTGAACATTCTATAAAGGTCCACATTCCTGAACAGGTCCTTGGTGTGGGTGTGGGTCAGAGTCTATGAGCCAGCCCTTCTCTTCTCTGTGTCTCTGGACGAGATGAAAGGTTGGATAAGAGGAGGGGCCTTCTTTTGGCTTGGAGTGGGTGCGGAGAGAAAGGAGTTAGAAGGAGGTGTCAGGATTTGGGGGTGGGGGGTGGGGGGGCTGAGGGTCAATGTCCAAGCCCCTCTCAGAGCCCCCCCACAACACACACATGCACGCGCACAAACACACAAATGCAGGCGCACACTCACACCTCCCCTGTTCTTCAGCCCCTTTTCTATGTCAGAGGCTCCTAGATGACGTTGTCAAACAGCTGCATGGACTGCATGATGTTCTCATCCTGAAGAGAGTGAGAGGGATGGAGAGAGAAGGAGAGATAGAAATCTTAGTTAAAGAGAGACAGCAAGGACAGCAAGCTTCCAGAGGCACAATGAAACCCTGTTTGTTTCAGCTTCTTGTTCTTTCTCATGGGAGTCTGACTCCCTAAAACAGACGACAGTAGAGGTGACCCTCAAGAGTAGTCTCTCTTTCTCGTCGGAGTGCATGCTGGGAGTGAGTCGGAAGCAGGCGCGAATAATGGAATTATTTTCACTATATTGGGTAGTTGAGTTGTTTTATATTGTCTCACTATCACTAAGCACATATAGGGGTGGTGGGATTGTTGAGGTTGGTTCTCTCCAGGGTGCAACCAGTGTGAGAGGCTGGTTGTAATGGCCACTCGTGGAGGTTTAGAGTTTGAAAAACTTTGTTGGGGGCATGGGGTGAATATTCCAGTTGCGGCAGGGTGTTCGGTGGAAGAATGTAGTTTAGCAGTGGGCGCTATCATTGGGTATGATAGCATAAAATCAGCCTCAAGGATGAATAGCGCTGTAGTAATACTCTTAGATTCCATTTAAAAGGTCAATACGATAGTTGAGAGTTAACATATACTTTCTAACGTGCCCCCATTTGTTAGAGATTAAGTGTTGGAGCGAGAGTTCTCATCATGGACAACTTGTATCTATAATAAAGAATCTTATTTTTGTATGCAAATCTCCTTTGCTGAAACATATATCTCATAGGAAACAAGTACACATGATTGTAAAGAAGGATACCGACGAACTGAATTGACCGTTTTAGTTTCAAGATTGATGGGTTTGATTATGTGTTCTACGCTTCTACTGAATCAATGAAATGCTTTGGTTGTGGAAGAGACATCTGGTGGGTAATTGTCAAGAGAACTAGCGTGCAGAGCCTGGTAGTAGCTCTAGCGCTGGTGCTGCTGAAGCACCACTGAGAAGGGATGAACAGGCTAAGGGTTCAGGAGAAGGGAGAAGGTGGGCAGTTGAGGTAGAGCAGGGAAAAGGGGGGGGCGCAGTAGGTGAGACTGCGATTGAGGTCGCTTAGGGGGTGCTGGAGAATTAAATGGGAGTTCAAGAGGAGAGTGAAACAATGGAAAATGAAGCAGCTTTCAAAGTACCAAGGAATAAGAGGAAGACTTTAAGGGGTGATGAAGGTTCTAATTCTAAGAGGAAGGTAGAGATTGATAAATCTAGTGAGGCATCTGATGCATCACAACAAAATAGCGAGAGAAAGGGAGTGGAAGGGAGGTATTGGATTGAAAAAGTATGTCAATTTCTGAATTTGGCAAAAGGGAATAAATATATGCAGGATTAACGTTATAATGTAACAGATTTGTTTTTCCTGAAAGTGAATTGTTTATTGAATCAGCAAAGTTTCTGATATAAAAAATAAAGGAGGGGGTTTGTCAAGCCCAGAAATTGCTAGACTAAAGAAAGTGGTCACGAGAGTGACAAGTTAGGTAAATTCTAAAGGAAATTAAATAGTTCAGTTGCAGCCTTAACGTTGTATTTTTTTCCAGCCATGAGCAGTTAAGATTCATTCTTTAAACGTAAATGGGGCAAGAGACGTAAAAAAGATCCGTAGTGTATGATTTAATAAAGTGAAAGGGAAGTTTTCTACAATGAAATTTAATGAAAACATCATGAAAATGAAAACATCACTATGTGTCTGATGTACATGCCCCATAGTGGCAGTTGAGAGGGTATGTTTTTTAGAGACATTATCAAATACCATTGAGAAATGTAGTACAGAGGATTATTTATTTCTTGCTGGGGATTTTAACTGCACAGTCAGTGATTTAGATATAAATCACAAAGAACCTCATAGCCTCAAGGACTTTTTTAAAAGGCCTTTTTGTAACACATTAACTATGTGATATTTGGCGGAGTCAAAATGGAGGCACGAGACAGTACACATGGACCAATGTGAGAGAGAACACCATCTCTCTGGCCAGGTTAGATAGGTTTTATTGTTTTGAGCATCAATCTCAGGTCTGTAAATCAAGTGTTATAACCCCAGTGCGATTTTCTGATCATTGTTTAATAACTAAGGTGGTGTATATTAACGCTGTAAAACCCAAAAGCACATACTGGCATTTTAATATAACTTTATTGAGTGATGCTCACTACAGGAAATGTTGTAGTTTTTTCTGGGAGAGGTGGAGGTGGAGGTCTCAAAATGACAGTTTTGTATCCCTTCAACAGTGGTGGGATACAGGGAAAAATCCAGATTCAACAATTATGTAATCAGTACACAATGAATGTCACCAGAAATATCACCAGATCAATAAACGCCCAACGTTAGTTGAGACCACGGGAGATCGAGGCCATACTCAAGGCACTCAAGAGGGAAAAAGCCGCATTGGCAGACCTGCTGGGTATCAGAGCACAGGTGAGAATACATGTGAGAATTGGTGAGAATACATGTTCAGGGAATCTCTGAAATGGATGCCTCATCCAAATTTTTCTTTGGTTTAGAGATTGACGAAGAATGGACAAAGAAGAATTATTCATTGCCTCAAATCAGCTGTTGGACAGGAGCTCACTAGCACTAGTGAAATTATAAAAGAGAGCAGTAAGAGTTCTAATGCTGAGCTCTACAAGTGTGAGTACAAAGAGGATAAAACATGTGGCTGCAGAAGCTCAGGTCGAACTAGAGCAACCATTGTCTTTGCAGAAGCAATACACTGCATTAAAAGGCATGGAATATGAAAGGGTATTGATGGGCTTCCCGTTGACTTTTTTAAGTCTTTTGGGCTGTGTTGGGAGAGGATTGGCTAGCAGTAACGATAGTTTGACCAGAGGGTTACTACCGATAAGATGCAGAAGGGCTGTCCTCACCCTACTGCCATAAAAGGGTGACCCTAGGGAAGTGAAGAACTGGAGGCCGGTGGCTTTATTGTGCACTGATTATAAGATCCTGTCCAAGGCTTTGTCCAACAGGCTGAGGGAGGTGATGGGGCAAATCATACATACGGACCAGTCCTACTGTGTTCCCGGCAGGCAGATAGGGGATAACATATCCCTGATTCAGGATTTTTTTGGACATCTCTAGGGCTATTGGATTAGATACTGGTCTAATTTCAATTGATCAGGAAAATACATTTTGTGGCTTTTGGTTTAGGCTCTGATTTTATTGCCATTATCAGGGTGATATATGGTGACATTGAAAGTGTATTGGTTTGAATGCCCCTTTTAAAGTGTGTAGAGGAATGAGGCAGGGGTGTTTGTTGTCCGGAATGTTGAATGCCATCGCTATAGAGCCACTACTAAATAGCATTAGAAGTCGCATTGAAGGGGGGCACCTTTCAGAGGATATTCCTCCTATTCGTCTCTCAGCCTATGCTGATGATGTATTTATTTAGGTGAAAGGTCAAGCAGAGGTGGATAGTTTGAGTCTCATGGTTGATCGGTTTAAGGGAATATCCTTGGCAAAGGTAAATTGGGGAAAAAGTTGTGCTTTACAAAAGTTGTGCTTTACCTGGGATGGCAGGTAGCCTAGTGGTTAGAGCGTTGGGCCAGTAACCGAAATGTTGGTGGATTGAATCCCTGAGCTGACAAGGTAAAATTCTGTTGTTCTGCCCATTGAACAAGGCAGTTAACCCACTATTCCTAGGCTGTCATTGTAAATAACAATTTGTTCTTAACGGACTTGCCTAGTTTAAAAAAAAAAAAAGGTTAAATAAAAATAATAATAATTACAGATCGGGAAATGGTTTGGAGGGATCATGGCTTTGCCAGGGGGGTTGGAATGGTGTAGGGGAGGTTTTAAGTATCTTAGGGGATGAGGGGACAATGGAAAAAAATTGGAAGGGGTGCACAGGGGTGCACTGTGGCATCGGTTGTCATGATTAGAGCCATGGTCTGGCCTTCTGGCCAAGATACAGGCAATTATTGTAGAGATAAATATCATTGGGTTCCACAAAGTGTTTTGTATTTGTCAAAAGAGGAGGGGGGACAAGGTCTTGTACATCTTGCTAGTAAAGGCTGCTGCTTTCCGGTTTCAGTTTATTCAAAGATTGCTTTATGGACCGAAAAATGTGGTTTGGAGAGGGGTGGTAGGCCTGGTATTACAGAAGGTAGGGGGATTAGATTTAAAGAAGGATTTATATTTGGTTGATAGTAGTCAGATTTCTAGGGAGAGACTCACTCCGTTTAACAGAGGCCTTCTTAGGGTTTGGAGCATAATGAAGGTGTCCAGACGCACTCCAGTGGAGTCAGTGCATTGAATGCTGGAGGAACCTCTGGTGTATTATGGGGCAAGATTGTATTGTACAACTGAAGCTGTTCCACATTTCTCCAAGATTCTGGTGAAGGGCAAAATCATCACCCTAAAGCAGTTAATGGACATTGCTGGGCCCACCTTAATGGATGGAGGATGGGTGGCTGAATATTTGGGGGTGAGGTCGGATAGGATTGTCGGACAACTGCTGGATGCTGCAGGAAGGCTCTGTCAGCAGAAGAGTGGATTATGCGCAAGAGTCACAAGAAACAGGCACAAGATGAAGACGCCCATTTTCCAAGTTACACCTAATATCCCAGAGTCAGACACAAAGGTTTAATTACTGGATTTGAGAGGATTGGAAGAGGTGGGTTTGGATGAGGTGAATGGGAAGGAGTTATATAGGGGGTGTGTCAAGGTATAAAATAAAGATACATTGGAAAATAGAAAAGACACTCCTTGGAGGCTAAAACTGGGCCTTGATGACAAGGTAAAGCCAGCATGGAGAGCCACCGGTACAAAAGGGTACTGGTGATATGCAATAGAGGTTTTGCATGGCATCATTGCAGTTGATGCTTTTGTATCTCTCATTAATTCAGATGATGGAGATGGATGTCCTTTTTGTAATATAAGATAAACACTTTTCACTGTTTTATGGAGAGGTTAAAACCTATTTTGAAATACTAGAGCCTTTGTTCACAGCTATAGCAGAGATTTTCAACAACACTTTTTATTTTGCGGTTTCGATACAGTAAGCAACAGAAAAGAAAATGTCAACTGTTAGGAAAAGTAGGAAATATAAAATAGACAAGGGATATGGTAAGGATGTAAAATGTGTTTTTAAAGGATTAATAAAAGCGAGAATAAAAGTGGATTTTATTCTCGGCTGTAAAAGATCTCCGATTGTTTGAGGCGAAGTGGACTTATGAAGAAGCAGTATGTTTTGTGGAGGAGGGGAAAACATTTTTTTGTTGATGAAATAAGTTGAATGTAAAATATTTACATTTTTTAATTTTATTTATTTGTTTTTTATATGTTTAATTAAGATGACACATTGTTGTGTAATTTCTGAAAAGGCAGTGTGCCAATATTTGTGTTAATACTTGGGTATAAAATACAGTCTCCCTTCCTCCTTAAATAACTTTAAATAAAAACACACAACCTACCTTTTGGCATGACTCGATGAACTCATCAATAGTGACCACCCCATCATTATTACGATCCATTTTCTAGAAGGGAGAAAGGGGAGGTAAAATAGGTCAAATGTCAATCAGTGCCTGCCTGTGGGGCAGTTTGAGGGCTAAGTGCCTTGCTCAAGGGCTTTGATAAACAGAAAGTGTCTGTTGACCTGGAAGAAGCTCTCCACATGTTCTCTGGGCGCCTCGTCCTGCATACAGGGATATGTGTACTTCCCCATCATATCATAGATAGACTTCATTATATCCATCATCTCCTACAGAGAGGGAGAGAGAAAGCGAGAGAGAGAGATGACACAGGGTATACTTCCACAGTACAAGATCTGTCAATCAGTCTCCAATCTGAGATTGATGGTCAATTTAAGAACTGTCCATTTTAGAATAGACTTTAGATTTGTGTCTGATTTCTCTATTGAGGCTTATGTCAAATGTAAGTGATTTGCTTATTTTTTTAAACATTTTTAAAAGTATAGATATCATACAGTGTAGTTGAGTAAACCTGGGAACATTATGCTGCTTTAAAATTTGATAAACTTGTTATCCCATTTAGGAGACAACTTGGAGAAAATTCCCATTGCAATAATTTTGCTAGGACTCTAGGAGTTGTTTTAATGGGGAGGGCAACACTGAACATTTATTAACCGCATGTTGATTTCATCATGGAAGGCAAAAACAGGCTGAATTTGCCGGGTGTCTTTTCAAACAGCTTTGACACTAAATGGGCATTATCTTCATTTTCACAATTTCAAAGTATTATTCCAACCTCATAGTGTGGAAATATATTTAAAACACAGGAAAATCACATTTTTGTGAGTCAGCATGGTATTGTCCTCCAGAAAGTAGTCTCTTTACTTAAACCCAGCTAAATTATCGTTAATGCCGTTTTTGGTGTGCATATCTATGATAAAAAAAAAAAAATTATCAAGTCAAACAAAAGTGTCCATTGCGTGAAGTTTAAAATGCATTCTGTCATTACTAAATGTGTAATGTGATATATTTTAACATTTTACAGAAAAAAACTAAAACATTTGATAAATAAAATATTAAATCAGTTGTCTCCCTTAAATGAAGGGGATGATGCAATCTTTGCAAGAGGGAGGGAATCTGAATTTATTGGTCCTCAACTCGTGGCTCAGTCATTTGATTAGGGTAAGAGAAGTTAGCCGTGAGTTAGCCTGTTAGCCAGGTTAGTTGTGAAGGATTCGTTGACATAGATATTTACCTAGCTAAAAGGTGAACAACTTTCGTATGACCGGTTATCTCGAGTTGAACTCAGAGTTGACCAAAGTTACCTCGCTAACTCCTCAAAACTGCTTCATAGGATACCCCTCAGGGAAGCCCCCATTCTGCTATAGACAGAAGCCTGTAACATGACAGACCAATCAGGACTCATCTCTCTGCATTTCCAACGACACAATTATGTCAGCCAATCATAACTAGCCAGGAAGTATCCTGTCTTTCTCCCTGAATAGCTCAGTGCTTTCTCCTTGGGTAAAACTAGGCTATTTTCTTGATATTTACAGATCTCATACACATTTGTAATTAAGGCATATGAAAGTTCAAATGTTCAAGAAGGTTTTAAAAAAATAACAAAAATAATGATTTTTAATGGCCTGTGAACTAGGACCTAGTGTCAAACACCTCCTGTAACCGGTCACATTTAGAACACAGAAAGCTCAGAACTTCTAAGGAGACTCAGAATGATAGATATATTGTGTGCGTGTCTGTGTATGTGTGCATCTGTGTGTGTTACCTCTTTGGTGATGCAGCCATCTTTGTTCAGGTCGTACAGGTTGAAGGCCCAGTTCAGCCGGTCATTTATCGTTCCTCTCAGAATGATAGACAGACCAATCACAAAGTCCTGTGAAAAGACAGAAAAAATTCCTCGCCACCTGTCATACCCACCAGCGTTCAACAAGTACCATTTTTCCACCACTACAAGTTAATAACCATCCATACAAGCTATTTAAAGCTATGTATTGACATTGAGTGAGAGGAAGGTCATATATTGTGTTGTGATATCACAATACGAGTTATCTGGGGCTATAGCATCAGCAAAGAAGATTACGTGGCTCACTGCAATACATTATATGCTCACCAGTGTGTTCATCAACAATGTTGCGACCCTCAGGTTGTGTGTGTGTGTGTGTGTGTGTGTGTGTGTGTGTGTGTGTGTGTGTGTTAAAAAGGAGAGGAAAGGCATGTATTCTGTTACAACTGCATATTTACAGACTGAGAGTTTTTCCTCACTCCCTTAGGAAGTAGACAATAGTAAAAATAGTCTTACCTCGAAACTAACTGATCCATTCTTGTTTGTGTCAAAGGCCTCAAACAAGAAATGTGCATACGCACCCGAATCTGAAAGTACAGAGATGTACAAAATGTATCGTAAGAAAATATATCTGGGAATACTTCATACAAAAAAAATCCTCAAACAAGTGGATGAATATATTGAGAACAAGACCCAAAGACCCTTTCCTACTGTAACTTGATCAAACAAGTTGTGAGTACATATAAATGTAATTTCAAAGAAGGCGCTATCCACCTGTAACAAGCAGTTGAAAAAAAATTAAACCTAAATATAATTTCAAACACAGCTGTGTAAGTGTCCTACTGTAAGTAGCACTGACATAATGTTAAAAAAATATATATATTCTATGAGACATCACATAAATACACATGTCATTGGTGTTAAATGTTGCTATCCTTGTTCAATTTGTCAGTTACTTTGGGGAGTATCAGACCCTGGAAATACTATGTTAAAAATCAGTGGTCAAAGGTTTAAAGGTCATTAACTCACCACCCTGGGGGAAGAATTTAGAGTAGATGGTTTTAAAGGTTTCCTCATTCACCACTCCACTTGGACACTCCTACAAAACAACAACGCAGAAAAGAACAGGATCAGAGTCAATTTGCAAGTCTGCTAACATCTATATACTTCTACTATTACAGTTGAAGTAGGATGTTTACATACACTTAGGTTGGAGTCATTAAAACTAATTTTTCAACCACTCCACAAATTTCTTGTTAACAAACTATAGTTTTGGCATGTCGGTTAGGACATCTACTTTGCGCAAGATACAAGTGATTTTTCCCAAAATTGTTTACAGACAGATTATTTCACTTAAAATTGTATCACAATTCCAGTGAGTCAGAAGTTTACATACACTAAGTTGACTGTGCTATTAAACAGCTTGGAAAATTCCAGAAAACCATGTCATGCCTTTAGAAGCTTCTGATAGGCTAATTGACATAATTTGAGTCAATTGGAGTTGTACCTGTGGATGTATTTCAAGGCCTACCTTCAAACTCAGTGTCTCTTTGCTTGACATCATGGGAAAATCTAAAGAAATCATCCAAGACCTCAGAAAAAACATTGCAGACCTCTACAAGTCTGGTTCATCTTTTGGAGCAATTTCCAAACACCTGAAGGTACCACTTTAATCTGTACAAACAATAGTATGCAAGTATAAACACCATGGGACCACGCAGCTGTCATACTGCTCAGGAAGTAGACACGTTCTGTCTCCTAGAGATTAACATACTTTGGTGCGATAAGTGCAAATCAATCCCAGATCAACAGCAAAGGACCTTGTGAAGATGCTGGAGGAAACCGGTACAAAAGTATTTATATCCAAAGTAAAACGCGTCCAAAATCGACATACCCTGAAAGGCCGCTCAGCAAGGAAGAACCCACTGTCCCAAAACCGCCATAAAAAAGCCCAACTACAATTTGCAACTGCACATGGGGACAAAGGTTGTACTTTTTTGGAGAAATGTCCTCTGGTCTGATGAAACAAAAACAGAACTGTTTGGCCATAATGACCATTGTTATGTTTGGAGGAAAAGGGGGGGGGGGCTTGCAAGCCGAAGAAAAACATCCCAACCGGGAAGCACGGCTGTGGCGGTGCTTTGCTGCAGGAGGGACTGGGGCACTTCACGAAATAGATGGCATCATGAGGCAGGAAAAGTATGTGGATATATTGAAGCAACATCTCAAGACATCAGTCAGGAAGTTAAAGCTTAGTCGCAAATGGGTCTTCCAAATTAACAATGACACCAAGTATACTTCCAAAGTTGTGGCAGAATGGCTTAAGGACAACAAAGTCAAGGTATTGGAGTGGCCATCACAAAGCCCTGAACTCAATCCTGTAGAACATTTGTGGGCAGAACTGAAAAAGTGTGTGCGAGCAAGGAGGTCTACAAACCTGACTCAGTTACACCAGCTCTGTCAAGAGGAATGGGCCCAAATTCACCCAAATTGTTGTGGGAAGCTTGTGGAAGGCTACCCGAAACATTTGACCCAAGTTAAACAATTTAAAGGCACTGAACCAAATACTAATTGAGTGTTTGTAATCTTCTGACCCACTGGGAATGTGATGAAAGAAATTAAAGCTGAAATAAATCATTCTCTCTACTATTATTCTGACATTTCACTTTCTTAAAATAAAGTGATGATCCTAACTAACCTAAAATAGGGAATATTTACTCGGATTAAATGTCAGGAATTGTGAAAAACTGAGTTTAAATGTATTTGGCTAAGGTGTATGTAAACTTCTGACTTCAACTGTATATATCAAAACAGCTTTGCTTAGAGAAAAGCTTGTGAAACCCCTGTAGAGAACTTGTAGTTTCCTCCTCTTTCCCAACCCCCCATCCTCAGCCGCAGGCTTCTAACATCCCATAACTCCATCCCCATACCCTCTCCCGCATCCCTAGACTCACATTCTTGAAGCCCCTGTAGAGAACTTGTAGTTCCTTCTTGGTGAACTTGGTCTGCTCCTGTAGTTTGTCCAGACCCTCTGGTCGATGGCACACAGTGGACAACTCAAAGTCGTCTTCTACGCTGTCTGTGGGACAGAGAGAGGTACTGTATATTATATATACGTACCTATAGGCTACTCCTACAGGTGCCTGCCTGGCACACCTTATAACTGGTACTAGTAATTAAAAACATAACCAAGTACACTGAGTGCACAAAACATTAGGAACACCTGCTCTTTCCATGACATAGACTGGCCAGGTGAATCCAGGGGAAAGCTATGATGCCTTATTGATGTCACTTGTGAAATCCACTTCAAATCAGTGTGAATGAAGGGAAGTGACAGGTTAAATAATTATTTGTTATCCTTGAGATAATTGAGACATGGATTGTGTATGTGTTCCATTCAGATGGTGAAAAGCAAGACAAACTATTGAAGTGCCTTTAAACGGGGTATGGTTGTAGGTGCCAGGTACTCTGGTTTGTGCCAAGAACTGCAACTCTGCTGGGTTTTTCAAGCTCAACAGTTTCCTGGGTGTATCAAAAATGGTCCACCACCCATAGGACATCCAGCCAACTTGACACAAGTGTGGGAAGCAATGGAGTCGACATGGGCCAGCATCAATGTGCAACTCGATATTAAGAAGGTGTCCTTAATGTTTTGTACACTCAGTGTTGTTAATGATCAACTTTTGATATATCATTACACTATTGTAGCATTACCTGAACATACAGCTAGATAAGTAATCGTTACATACAGTAATCGTAATCTACATTATATTACAATTCTCTTAAACTGAAGAGAACAAAGGAAGACACGTAGTCATCAAGTCATCAATAGAAAATATCAACATCACACTGTCAGTTTCCTGAATATCTATGCAGAGGTTAAATAGTAAACTGATGTACTCATTGACGATAACATTCAGTGAAAGTAGTGGTAAGTATTGGTAACCTATCGAAACAACAGTTTAACGACAAAAGCCATCAGATCGTCAACCAAAATGATATGATCCTCACATTACATCTCTCCCTCGTCATCCATTTCTCTCTCCACTCCTCCCTCTATCCAAACCTCCTTACACACACGGTCAGCTGAAGACATCCATCCCCCACTCCTTCTCTCCTCCTATCCCAGCAGGTATAGCATGGGTGACTGTCTGTCCCCATCTCACCTCTGCACATCAGACTCTATCACACACCATATCAGACAAAAATATCATCATTTCCCCAGGAGACCAAAACACACAGTCCAATGATACTGAGATACAGTATATCCAGATATATATTGTGTGTGTGTGTGTTTGCGTGTGTGTGTGTGTGCGCATTTGCGCTCCCGTGTGTTTGTAGAGAGTGAAGAGTCACTTGCATTGACTGACTGAGGCGGCAACGGAGGGTGTGCAGCAGGGGAGCAGCTTGAGGAATCTCTGCTTTATAGTCTTTTTACTTTTGATGGTGGGAGTGTTACCTGTAATCACCAACCATAGCAGAGGTTAGACAGAGCACACACAGAAACACAATCTCACAGACGTAGACCTGCACATGCACATAAAATGACATGCAAACCCACAGCCATGCATGCATGCACGCACGCACAGCATAAGCAACAAGCATTGAGGCATGCGTGGCAGTCTCCCATAGTAAGGGCAGCGGTTTGCGGTTTGGTTCGCTGACCTGGCTTTTCTAGGACGGGCGTCCATTTCAGCTATTAGCTTACACCACCATACACAGACCTCTACGGGGGAGTCATTGGCAAACACAAACAAATAATGAATACTCAGTATGAAGCCATAATTCCATTTTTAGTCTGAACCGACTATAGGGAACTGAGGGAACTCAATGGCAAACAGAGCAAGATAAAAGGTTCTTATGAGGTAGGAATCACATTTATGTAATATTTTCAGAGAGATTAAGGAATTAATGCAGCACAATTTCTAGACAATTCCTAGGCTACCATAATACGATAAGCCAGTTGAGGGTAATTCCACGATAACGGATTTGTCAGTTAAAATGTATGACACACAAAAAACATTGATTTCAAACCATACAACTCAAGGACTACTTTGAACAATTTTACACTGAACAGATACAACGTTTGGTACCAGACTTTCAGGAAAAATCTCCCTCAGTTTATGACTATGACGTGACACATTGACTTTGAAAAAACTATTTTGGTTATTGAACTACATTAAGTGAAATAGATTTACACACGGTAACAGAATTCTATCATGGGTCCCTGATCTGTACTACAAAGAAATGCATAATTATGGATATGAATGTAATTCTCTTCTTGGTGATAGGTACAGAACGGTATAAATATTCAATATCCTCCTTTGCATATTTGGGTATTATTTTACACACTGAATATTATTTCAATGAACTTTGCCCCCAAACAAGACTATATTTGGTTGGTCCGGGCCAAATCTGAACCAATCATAGACATCTATGATTTACAAGTTTGGACATCAAAGCAAAGCACAGTAGATCACAGAACAGTATAGTTCAGTACAGTAGAGTTCAGTACAATATTGTGAACCTAAACCTGTGAACCCAAATGTGTTTTTTTAATACTATGATTTGCCATTGTAGCCAATTGAATTGTAGAAATTGACTTTCCAATTAGGTAATGGAATTTTGAGATTGAATCACTTAATTCATAAACAAAATTGATATCAGTAAAAAAACTACCTTATTGATAGTTCTACATTTACTTGTTACTTCTGTAAACTTTCATTATTCGAAAATATCTTAAAGATATGTGGGTTTTTGTTAACGGAATTTCAAGGCACAAGGCAATGTTTCTTAAACTTACAGAACGCAGAAAAATTATCCTAGACTAAAATGTGTTGCTATGTCACATACGTCGTAAGAATTATCGGACCAAGGTGCAGCGTGATATGATTTCCACATGTTTATTAAACTGAAACGCACAAAAACAATAAAGAATGAATGAAACGTGAAGACAATGGAGTGCTCACAGGCAACTACACATAAACAAGATCCCACCAACACAGGTGGGAAAAATAACTACTTAAATATGATCCCCAATTAGAGACAACGATTACCAGCTGCCTCTAATTGGGAATCATCCAAAACACCAACAGAAAAAGACACTAGAACACAACATAGACATAGATATACTAGATCATCCCCTAGTCACTCCCTGACCTACTACACCATAGAGAAACAATGGCTCTCTATGGTCAGGGTGTGACATGCTCTTAGTTGGCAGTGGTCTTTACTTCAACATTATTTTGTTTTGATATATTTCTAATACATTTCAAGGCTTTTTAAAATTTTAAGGACACAAAATGGTTTAAAAATGTATATATGCCTTCTTTTCTCAAAAATAGCTTTCATTTGACACCCAATTTGACATGCTCCTATGAACTTCACATGTTGGTGCTCATGGGTCCTATTACTTGGAAACAACCTTGAGCTATCTGTTCGATCAAGATTCACAGGGACCTTAATCGAACGACTCAAACCCCACCAGTCCTCACATTCTCACAGAGCATAACTCATCCACTAGAACTCATCCATCAGATCTCCAGAACTCATCCACCAGAAATCAGCCCATGTTACTCACTACTCACCCCACCTTATCACACAAACAGTACAAGTACAACAATACTGCATCCCTCTGTGTACTAAAGGTTAAGGCAAAGTGAAGAAGAGAGGGACTTACTCTTGCGTCTCCATGGTAACAGCAACTTCACACCTTTTAGTAGAACTCCAGCAGTCTGAGGGATGAAGGCCATGATAGAGACCAGTACTGTATAACCTTAACCCTAACTATACCAATACATGTATACACTTCTGTACTCTGTATTGTATATCAGTACACTCTATCTATCTTACTCTTTACCTCTCTCTAGCTCCCTGTCTCTTCCTCTCTCCTGGTCTGTGCTGGTCGTTGGGAGTCTGTTGGCGTCATTTGAAGGCTGACCAGGCAGCCCATTAGGCCTCAGATAATACATCTGGCCACGTAGCACAGTTCCAGTCAGCCCTCTGGCCCAGGGTGTGTGCACTTGAGAGAGCGAGAGAGAGAGAGAAAGAGAGTGTGTGTGTGTGTGTGTGTGTGTGTGGATGGGATTCTGCCAGCAAGTACTGTACCTTATAATTTGTGCTTGTCAATAAAGTGTTTTGCCATTACAGAGATTGAATTACACAAGTAAAGTAGTGGAATACAGCAAAGGAAAGCTCAGAGAAATGTAGGGCTCTCCTTTTTTCAGCATCATTTTTTATTTACTCCAGTCTTAATTAGCTAAAGAGATGGAAACTCTTTACCCAGGTGGAAACTCTTTACCCAGGTGGAAACTCTTTAACCAGGTGGAAACTCTTTAACCAGGTGGAAACTCTTTAACCAGGTGGAAACTCTTTAACCAGGTGGAAACTCTTTACCCAGGTGGAAACTCTTTACCCAGGGGGAAACTCTTTACCCAGGTGGGAAGGCCGGGGGGGCGGGGGATTACAGGTGTCTCACTTTGCTCACAATAGCTCTCTATTGCCCTCTGTCATCTGGTAACCTGAATGCCCCACGGCAGCCCACCCAACATACACACAAACACAGGTTGACATAAAACGACTATGTTTTAACGACAAGCTGTTGACCCGTTTACCTTGTCCTACCCCCTACAGGTGTGCTGCCAAAATATGCAGCTCAAGGTCAGATATTAGAGCTAGAGGTACTGACACACACACACACACACACACACACTAGCCTGGGGAGATGGGATGTAAGTGTGTGTGTTTATGATCTGGCCCATGCAGGGTAATCATAGCCATATGGCCACCAGGGCTGAGTCACTCACATACTGCTCCGTCTCTAGCCAAAACACACGCACACACACACACAGGGTGACATTATTACCTACGTAATGAGGAAAATCAGTTGATGGAATGGACCCTATCATCTCAAGTCAAAGAATGTCTGGATTTTTTTGGGGTCTTTTCAGCTAACTCTGCCTTGTGTTCCCTTGAGGGTACCCATACACAAACCACGTTTAGGAAAAACATGTTTATTATTAACCTCAAACTGCCACAATTCATGACCCACTATCCAAAAAATGTAATCTTTCCAGTACTAATATAAACTATAGACTGTCCCAGTCCACAGCTCATTAGGCACAGAGAAGAGTGCGAGAGGACAGAGAGACTAGACACACATGCAGAGCTATTTCTGCCCCACATCTCCCAAACCACCAACACACACACCTGATAGGGAGAAATCAGGTCATGCTCATTTACTACGTATGTTTGGGTTAGGGCGCATTAGCATGGCCCAGTGTGACAGTGCCAGCTCATGTGAGTACCGTATTATGGAGACTAATTACTGGGACACACACACACACACACACACACACACACACACACACACACACACACACACACACACACACACACCTGAATTATAGCCAATAGAGTCCACCATTTATCAGACAGCTGAAGGATATAGTCTTCTTGCCGCACATAGACAGACGTTCCTGCCTTGAATAACAACCAAAAACATTCCCACTTAATATTTTTTATTATCTCTTTCCCTTCTTCTTCCCCTACTGTTATCACTACCCTGGCCTGAATCACCACCTTCTACACCTACTTCTGCCCCAGAACATGCTACTGCCCAAACCTGGCTATCCTTTACCGAAACTCTACAGTTACCCCTATCTCTACATCCTACCCTTCCCTGTCCCTGGAGCTTATCCTCATCCTAATCGCAACCTACCCCTGTCCCCAAACCTAATCCATGTCCCTATAACCCTCTCCCTTACCCGAAGCTCCTACTTCTGTCCTTAGCCCATAACCTTGCCTATTCTCCTCCCCATATCCCCTGTCTCATAACCATCCCTCAGACCCCTGTATCTTACCTTCTGAGGAGAAATCAATGAGCCCCAGGAAGTGCATCAGTTTGAGGGAGCTACAGACCACCAGGAGTATCCCCACGGTTTGCAATCCCTCCATCTCCCACACCTCACGGAAAAACAACAACTGCATCTTGACACACTGTCCCAGAGAGAGAGAGAGAGATCTCTCCCTTCCCTCTTTCTTTTTCTCCTTCCCTCGGTCTATCCGTGTCAATCCAAGAGGGCCAACCTTAGCTCAGACCCCCTTCGGTCCCTCAAAGTCGCATTTATATCTCTGTCCACCTTGATCTCTCTCTCTCTCTTGTTCAGTCTCCCACTATCTGCCAGTAGAAAGCCATGGTACGTCCACTCAGGTCAGAAGTGATGACGATGTAGAGTTTCACTCTCTCTGTCCCCTAATCTGTCTGTAGTAGGTAGTATTGACATTGCAGAGTTGACTCGGTCCAGAGTAACAGACCTGTCAAGAACAGCTCACAGGTGGTTGTCTGTCAAAGGTATAAAGAAGGTCCTCTGTAACTCAGCCCTACAGGTTGACCTGTTAGCCAGCCTAGTCAACTCTCATCAATCGTTATCTGAACTAAGAAGAACTCTCCAATATCATTAGGTAGTTAACCAGAGTAAAGAGGTGATCATAGTCCTCTGTAGATCTAAGCTATATCAAAGGTTAATGATTTTACTCTCACTCCTACGCACTTAGAATAAAGGGTTCCAAAAGGGTTCTTCGACTGTCTCCATATGATAACCCTTTTTGGTTCCAGGTAGAACCCTATTGGTTTCCATGCTGAACCCTCTGTAGAAAGAGTTCTACATGGAACTTAAAAGGGTTCTACCTGGAACCAAATGGGTTCTACCTGCAACCAAAAAGGGTTCTTCAAAGGGTTCTCCTATAGTGACGGCCAAAGAACCCTTTAAAGTTCCAGATACAGTGCCTTGCGAAAGTATTCGGCCCCCTTGAACTTTGCGACCTTTTGCCACATTTCAGGCTTCAAACATAAAGATATAAAACTGTATTTTTTTGTGAAGAATCAACAACAAGTGGGACACAATCATCAATTGGAACGACATTTATTGGATATTTCAAACTTTTTTAACAAATCAAAAACTGAAAAATTGGGCGTTACAGCAAAATTATTTTTGCACATCAGCCCCTTTAAAACAGCTTTCAGTGCAGCAAACCCTCTCCAGAAGTTCAGTGAGGATCTCTGAGAATGTGATCTAATGTTGACCTGGCTTGTGGCAAACTTTAAACAACACTTTTTATGGATATCTTTAAGAAATGGCTTTCTTCTTGCCACTCTTCCATAAAGGCCAGATTTGTGCAATATACGACTGATTGTTGTCCTATGGACAGAGTCTCCCACCTCAGCTGTAAATGGCTGCATCTCTGATCAGTCTTCTCCTTGTACCTGATGATAAATACAATCCACCTGTGTGTAATCAAGTCCACCTGTGTGTTTTTGTATATCTTTTATGTTTGAAGCCTGAAATTTGTGGAAAGTAAAGGGGCAAAATTTTGGCCCAATTTTTCAGTTTTTGATTTGTTAAAAAAGTTTTAAATATCCAATAAATGTCGTTCCACTTCATGATTGTGTCCCACTTGTTGTTGATTCTTCACAAAAAAATAGTTTTATATCTTTATGTTTGAAGCCTGAAATGTGGCAAAAGGTCGCAAAGTTCAAGGGGGCCGAATACTTTCGCAAGGCACTGTAGATACACTTAGAAATGAAGGTGCTATCTACCTACTCCCTTTTCTTTCTGTTATTCTGTTTGTTTCTCTTCCCTCCCTTTTTCCATCTCTCCATCCCCTCCTGCTCAGTCCCTCCTAGTGTGTAGTTGGGTCAGTAGCATGAGTTTGGATAGAGGGAGGAAAGAGTGAGGAGAGAGGGATGAAAGGTGGAGAGAGGGGAGAAGAAGGAGGAGAGGAGGAGATGGTGGAGAGAAGAGACAGGATGGTTGAGTCGGGGGAGAAGAGAAGAGGGAAGGAAAGGGGTGGAATGGGGTAGGTGAGGGAGTGACATGCAGCTAGAATTCACGCGTCGCTGGCAGCTGTGGCCAGACTCACAGATGTGATTCTCTTTCCCTTGCTTCCCTTGGCTTGCATATCCACTAACATACCCACATGGAGGTAGGTGTGTGCCAGTGAGCTGTAATGTGTAAAATTGGGTGAAATCTGACTCCGGGTGTATCACGTCTCTGTGCCAGTAAGATGCCAGACCTCAGGATGTTTAGACTGAATGTCATAATAACGCCACAACAGCCAAACCAACACCATGCCAACATACCAAAAACAGTAACAGTAAACCAACCAATTATACTAACAGACCAACCATAGTTCAACTTACCTTGCCAAACGAAGCAGACTGACAAACTATAGCCACAGTTAAACTAACCAGTGAAACTAAGTGATGCACACTAAACCAAACCAACACTAAACCAACACTATGCTTAAGCCTAAAAGAAATGATCTCACTTTATAGCAAAAAGAGAACGACATTGGGTCACAACATTTTAGGTACAAGATGTGGGACATCAAGGGGAACATTTCAACAAGTGGAAATATATCCACTCTCAAGGACTGTGGAAGAAGAGTAAAAAGGAACAAGGAATGAGATGGAAAGTGGGTTGAGGATCAAGGCTGTGTGTGTGTGTTCTCAATGAATTTTCACTCAAAAAAGCAAAAGGGGGGTGAGGGGGGAAATAGAGGGGTGAGAAAGGGGAGAGAAGAGTGAGGAGGACTGGTCTGTCTGCTCAGTGATTAATAATGCTCCGCATGCACTATTGGAACTAAGCTCCTTGGCAAAAGCTCTTGGGGAACCACGGAACACTCAGAGACACCACTGAGCAAAAAAGTCCTTGCTAAGTCAGATAACCTCACTCAACACACACACACACACACACACACACACACACACACACACACACACACACACACACACACACACACACACACACACACACACACACACACACACACACACACACACACACACACACACACACACGTTGCTTATCTGTCTTTTAACCTTTTGCATTGCATATGCCCCTAATATACAGTGCATTCGGAAGGTTTTCACACCCCTTGACTTTTTCCACATGTTGTTACGCCTTATTTAAAATGTATGAAATTGTTTTTTCCCTCATCAATCTACACGCAATAACCCATAATTATAAAGCAAAAACAGGTTTTTAGAACATTTAGCAAATTATAAAATAAAACCCCCCATAAATATCATATTTACATAAGAATTCACACCCTTTGTCCGAGGCCACTCCTTGTCCGAGGCCACTCCTGCGTTGTCTTGTGTGCTTAGTGTCGTTGTCCTGTTGGAGGGTGAACACTTTGTCCCAGTCTGGGGTCCTGAGCGCTGCCACCACCATGCATCACCGTAGGGAAGGTACCAGGTTTCCTCGAGACTTTGTGCTTGACATTCAGGCCAAAGAGTTCAATCTTGGTTTCATCAGACCAGAGAATCTCTAGGAATAGTCTTAGTGGTTCCAAACTTCTTTCATTTAAGAATGATGGAGGCCAGTGTTTTCTTGGGGTCCTTCTGTGCTTTGACACAATCCTGTCTCGGAGCTCTACGGGCAATTCCTTTGACATCCTGGCTGGGTCTTTGCTCTGCTCTAACAGTATATATACATGTGTGTGCCTTTCCAAATCATGTCCAATCAATTGTATTTACCACAGCTGGACTCCAATAGAAACATCTCAAGGATGATTAATGGAAACAGGATGCACATGATTTTTTTTATTTCACCTTTATTTAACCAGGTAGGCCAGTTGAGAACAAGTTCTCATTTACAACTGCGACCTGCCAAGATAAAGCAAAGCAGTGCGACAAAAACAAAAACACAGAGGTACACATGGGATAAACAAACGTATAGTCAATAACACAATAGAAAAATCTGTGTACAGTGTGTGCAAATGAAGAAAGGAGGTAAGGCAATAAATAGGCCATAGTGGGGAAGTAATTCCAATTTAGCAATTAACACTGGAAGTGAAAGATATGCAGATGAGGATGTACAAGTAGAAATACAGGTGTGCAAAAGAGCAGAGGATCGGTAGGATAGTCAGTTTTACGAAGGTATGTTTGGTGCATGAGTGAAGGAGGCTTTGTTGCGAAATAGGAAGCCGATTCTAGATTTAATTTTGGAATGGAGATGCTTAATGTGAGTGTGGAAGGAGAGTTTACAGTCTAGCCAGACACCTACAGTGGGGCAAAAAAGTATTTAGTCAGCCACCAATTGTGCAAGTTCTCCCACTTAAAAAGATGAGAGAGGCCTGTAATTTTCATCATAGGTACACTTCAATTATGACAGACAAAATGAGAAGAAAAATCCAGAAAATCACATTGTAGGATTTTTACTGAATTTATTTGCAAATTATGGTAGAAAATAAGTATTTGGTCACCTACAAACAAGCAAGATTTCTGGCTCTCACAGACCTGTAACTTCTTCTTTAAGAGGCTCCTCTGTCCTCCACTCATTACCTGTATTAATGGCACCTGTTTGAACTTGTTATCAGTATAAAAGACACATGTCCACAACCTCAAACAGTCACACTCCAAACTCCACTATGGCCAAGACCAAAGAGCTGTCAAAGGACACCAGAAACAAAATTGTAGACCTGCACCAGGCTGGGAAGACTGAATCTGCAATAGGTAAGCAGCTTGGTTTGAAGAAATCAACTGTGGGAGCAATCATTAGGAAATGAAAGACATACAAGACCACTGATAATCTCCCTCGATCTGGGGCTCCACGCAAGATCTCACCCTGTGGGGTCAAAATGATCACAAGAACGGTGAGCAAAAATCCCAGAACCACACAGGGGGAGCTAGTGAATGACCTGCAGAGAGCTGGGACCAAAGTAACAAAGCCTACCATCAGTAACACACTACGCCGCCAGGGACTCAAATCCTGCAGTGCCAGACGTGTCCCCCTGCTTAAGCCAGTACATTTCCAGGCCCATCTGAAGTTTGCTAGAGAGCATTTGGATGATCCAGAAGAAGATTGGGAGAATGTCATATGGTCAGATGAAACCAAAATATAACTTTTTGGTAAAAACTCAACTCGTCGTGTTTGGAGGACATAGAATGCTGAGTTGCATCCAAAGAACACCATACCTACTGTGAAGCATGGGGTTGGAAACATCATGCTTTGGGGCTGTTTTTCTGCAAAGGACGACTGATGACCAGGACGACTGATCCGTGTAAAGGAAAGAATGAATGGGGCCATGTATCGTGAGATTTTGAGTGAAAACCTTCCATCAGCATGGGCATTGAAGATGAAACGTGGCTGGGTCTTTCAGCATAACAATGATCCCAAACACACCGCCCGGGCAACGAAGGAGTGGCTTCGTAAGAAGCATTTCAAGGTCCTGGAGTGGTCTAGCCAGTCTCCAGATCTCAACCCCATAGAAAATCTTTGGAGGGAGTTGAAAGTCCGTGTTGCCCAGCAACAGCCCCAAAACATCACTGCTCTAGAGGAGATCTGCATGGAGGAATGGGCCAAAATACCAGCAACAGTGTGTGAAAACCTTGTGAAGACTTACAGAAAACGATGCAACCATAGACTTACATAAACACCTAGAAAGGAAACAGCCCGATAAACATACAAAACCCCTAGACAAGTCAAAACACATACATCACCCATGTCACACCCTGACCTAACCAAAATAACAAGGAAAACAAAGAACACTAAGGTCAGGGTGTGACAGTCTCATAGCAAAGGGTCTCATAGCAAAGGGTCTGAATGCTTATGTAAATATGGTATTTCTGTTTTTATTTTTAATACATTTGCAAACATTTTTTAACCTGTTCTCACTTTGTCATTTTGGGGTATTGTGTGTAGATTGAGGACGGAAAAAATGTATGTAATTCCATTTAGAATAAGCCTGTAACGTAACAAAAATTGTGGAAAAAGTCAAGGGGTCTGAATACTTTGCGAACGCACTGTATAGTGTGCTGCTGATGTCTTACAGTTGTTTGCTTGTGATGTTGATCATGTCACTGTCAAGCCAAAGCCAATTTTCTACATGGATTCAATTTCCATCTATTCTCAGTGATAGTGACAGGTCTCTGATATGAAGGTCATGTGGTGCCATGTAGAGAACATCTTGTTTGTCTGCTTACCTGCGAGAGCGAGATCTGAGTGGTACTCTGGGTCTGACTGCTGCAGGTTTGATGCATCTTCCAAATGACAGTTTGGAAGTCGAGCAAACTGAGAAACCTTTTCCTTTTCAAACCGAGTTATCTTTATACTGCAACTTTTTATGCTCAGACTGAAGAGACAACAATAGGATCATTATTTTCTATATCTTGATTGCGTGTCTGTCTGTATGTGTGTGTGCGTGTCCTGATATTCTGAGAATGTGCTCCATTTCACTGTAACTAGCTCAGTTAAATGAGTTGTCTGTCTGTCAGTCACATTCTAGAGACATGCGTTCAATAGCTCCCATTCCATGTCATACTAATACACACACACACACACACATGCATGCACACACACATTCTTGACCTGGATCAGGTCCTTCGTAGATTCTGAGCTTATTGCAAATGGCTGGGCTAATCAAACACAACGTTGTGTCTGATGAAGATCCTGCTGAAATGAACTCATATTCCAAAACAGGCTCCTCTGCTCTAGCTCCTCACTGTGTAAAAGCAATTATTCATTCATCACTGTATTCTCTACCTTACAGGAGGTGGCGACGGGAAGAGAAAAGCTGGAAGATTGTTAGTTTAAATGTGGAACAAGTGGGAATTGAACTGGAAACTGGAGGGCTGCTAGTTTCAGATGCCAGATAAAATCTACTACCATTAGGTAGACCAGCATCTTACTATGAACACCTACAGTAACTGTAAGATAATGATATGTGAATACCTGGTCCTCCATCTCTGTCTAAACACAGCTTGAGGCAGCAGAAATGTTGACATTATTCCCCACGCCCTGTCTGACACGGACCTCTATCCCTCCGTCTATTTCAATCCTGTACCGTCTGTCTTGGTTTGATGACTGCTGCGTCCCTGTAGGTGTGTCTGTTGGCCTGCTGAGTAGTAGGTAGGGCAAGACGGACACACACAAACACACACACAGACAGGCTTACACAGCCCAAGACAGAAAAAAAGGGTTTGCGAAAGGGTTCTTTGCAGAGGGATAGGGTTCCACCAAGAACTGTTTTCATCTGAAGAACCCTTTTTGGAAGTAGAGGGTTCTTTGTAAGGCAAAGGGTTTTTAAGAAAGGGCTCTTTGATGAATCAAGAAGGAAGGCAATAAGGATTCTTTCATAAAGAGTTTATTTTTAAAGATTTAAAAAATATATTGTTTGCATATCCTTGCATTTTTAATTTGTGTGACCGTCCTTGTCTATTAGTTTATCAGTGTTTTGTTACTTCTCATGTTTTGTGTTTTTTGTGGATCCCAGGAAGAGTACCTGCTGCTTCTGAAAAAGCTGATTAAAAAACAAATAATAAAGAAATAAAGGCTAATAAGGCTGGTGGAACTGTTTATAGAGGGTTCTGGGAAGAACCCTTCAAAGTTGAAAGGGTTCTTGGTAAAACCATTTATAGAGGGTTCTGGGAAGAACCCTTCAAAGATGAAAGGGTTCTTGGTAAAACCATTTATAGAGAGTTCTGGGAAGAACCCTTCAAAGATGAAAGGGTTCTTGGTAAAACCGTTTATAGAGAGTTCTGGGAAGAACCCTCATTTATAGAGGGTTCTAGGCATAACCCTTCATATAGGTTTCTAGATAAACAACATTTACAGAGGGAACCCTACATAGAGGTTTCCCTATGGGGACAAACTGAAGAACACTATATGGTTCTACCTTCTTTTCTAATCAGCCAAACTGTGTACTAGTTATGATGAGGAAAACTTTGCCTGTGGCCAGACACTTGAAACACCTCCAGATGTAGACTTCTACCTTTGGAATTATCCCTCTGAAAAGATACTAAGCTAATTCAAATATCTAGCTGTGTGTGTGTGTGTGTGTGTGTGTGTGTGTGTGTGTGTGTGTGTGTGTGTGTGTGTGTGTGTGTGTGTGTGTGTGTGTGTGTGTGTGTGTGTGTGTGTGTGTGTGCGTGTGTGTGTGTGTGTGTGTGTGTGTGTGCATGTGTGTGCGCGTGTGTGTGCGTGTGTGTGTGTGTGTGTGTATGTAGGTGAGTGAAAGAGGGAGGCATTGACGAATGGCGCTCAACATTGGGTAGCAATGTTTCCAATTACTGTGAGTAAATGAAAGGGGAGATCATTTGCATAGATCATTAGCTTAGGGGATATAAACATTTTAAAAAAGGGATCTGAAACAAAAACAGATTAATTACAATAACTACACCCTTTTGGCATGAACTACAACAATGGACAAATCTGACTACAAAGTAGGAAAAATCTTCACTGTATTCAAAACAGAACCATGTTCGCACACACACATGCACTGAACTGGCAGCATTGAAGGATCTGCTTTGAGGATGTTGTCTTTTTAGTCACATTATCAAAGTTTTGTTGAAGCCTCCTTTCGAAGCCAAAATACAGCATTACCTGTACCGTATTCTGCTCAAATGATGTTATTCTTGCTCATTGGTACCTAATTTTAATAATGCATAATAAACTAGTCATTACAGTCATTAAACAATTCATGATTGGAATTCACTAACATTCCTCCAGAGGGCAGTGTTGTATAAATCAAACCGAGCATTATCATTAACATTTGTATGTCTAAATTCTACCTCCTTTCTTTTTTTTTCTTTCTCTTTCCTGCCTGCCTGTCCGTCTGTCCGTCTCCCCTCCCTTTCTGTAATTGCCCTTCATTCAGATTGTGACTGCGCAGACAAACAGTGGGAAGGTAATGAAGGATTATTGACTATAAAAAGACATAAACGCACACACACACGCACACAGCACAGAACTTCACAGTATGGCATCCGGTTCTTACTGGAACGATTTATACATACATATTATGTGGTGTTAATGTTATGATTATCATCAACATCATAACCATTTTTACTTTTTACATTTTTTATTGAACCTTTATTTAACTAGGCAAGTCAGTTAAGAACAAATTCTTATTTACAATGACGGCCTACTCTACACTGAGTAAACCAAACATGAGCATTGGCAGTAGAATGGCCCGTACTGAAGAGCTCAGTGACTTTCAATGTGGCACCTTCATAGGATGTCACCTTTCCAATTCATCAAATTTCTGCCCTGCTAAAGCTGCCTCGGTCAACTGTAAGTGATGTTATTAATGCAGCTTCAGGGAACAGATAAATATAGGGGAGGTAATAAACAGGTGATTGAGTCAGGGTGGGTCCAATAATCGCCGATGCACATGACGGGAGGAAGGCAGGTGTGCGTACTGATGGTGGCAGGAGTGCGTAATGCTGGGGTAGTGACAGTTATTGTGAAGTAGAAACATCTAGGAGCCAAAACGGCTCAGCCGCAAAGTGGTAGGGCATGCAAGCAGACAGAACGGGACCACTGAGTGCTGAAAATTGCTCCTCGGTTGCAACACTCACTACCGAGTTCCAAACTAACCTCTGGAAGCATTGTCAGCACAAGCACTGTTCGTCGGGAGTTCATGAAATGGGTTTCCATGGCCGAGCAGCCGCACACAAGCCTAAGATCACCACTCCCAATGCCAAACATTGGCTGGAGTGGTGTAAAGCTCGTCACCATTGGACTCTGGAGCAGTGGAAAAGCATTTTCTGGAGTGATGAATCACACTCCACCATCTGGCAGTCAGACGAATTAATCTGGGTTTGGCGGATGCCAGGAGAACCCTACCTGCCCCAAGTCCTAGTGCCAACTGTAAAGTTTGGTGGAGGAGGAATAATGGTCTGGGGCTCACACACACACACACACACACACACACACACACACACACACACACACACACACACACACACACACACACACACACACACACACACACACACACACACACACACGACAGGACCAACAATACTCCATATCTGAATCATGTTACTTTCCTACACCACTCTGAACACTCTGCCAGCCTCACAACTTCCTACACCACTCTGAATAGAATCTGCCAGGCTCACAATCTTCCTCAACGTACAAATGAGCAACTCACATTCAAGGAGTGGGGAGAGGAGGAAAGGAAGAGGGGTGGAGGAGTAATGAATGAGACGTCCTTTGGCTGTGTGCCCGGGATGAGGTAAAAATTAATTGATTTATTTGGAAATCAAACGAGAGAGAGCGAGAATGGGAGAGACAGAGAGAAAGAGGAAGGAGGGAGAGAGGTGGAGAGAGTGAGACGAATATAACATTCTCTCAGAGTAATAAGTTATCAAAAGGCTTGAAGATCAGCTCACTCAGTGTGTGTGTGTGTAGGTGATGTGTAAGTGTGTGTGTGTGTGTGTGTATATGTGTGTGTTATCGTGGCCCCAGTCAGCAGAGCAACAGTGCATCAATTCGACCTGTTCCCTTTTTCACTGACAGAATTACAGTGAAGGATGCCACACAGGCAACACACACAAGTCTCTGTCCAAATCCGTCTGATCGGCATGAAGTAGTTAGGGGCTAAATGTTGATTTGGAAAGGGAGATCACACAAGGCTTTCATTCATGAATTATACC
This sequence comes from Oncorhynchus tshawytscha, assembly GCF_018296145.1. NCBI lineage: Eukaryota > Metazoa > Chordata > Actinopteri > Salmoniformes > Salmonidae > Oncorhynchus > Oncorhynchus tshawytscha. Next base: position 49,844,922 of record NC_056429.1, on the reverse strand, counting down.
TCTGCTCGATCTGACTAAAATCATTGAGATCGAAAAACTTCTCTATAAAGGTGGTAATTGTGATCATATACAGTGTGCTGGCCTTTCTGTTCTTTTAATGTATACTTTATTAGCACAGCACCTAAATTTTTGTGTGTATAACCAAACTGTTTTTTTTTGTACAGACATAGGATCTTAATTTGATCCGTCTTTTGTTGCTGAGAATTTTCCTGCATCTCAGTAGATGTAGATGAGCTTCATGATTGACATAAATTCACTGAAAACGCGCAATAACACATGGTTATATTAAAACCTGTTGATCCTACCCCCTACTTTTTCGAACATTCTGTTAAAAATCGCGTAACATTTCGGCATCCTGCTACTCATGCCAGGAATATAGTATATGCATATGATTAGTATGTGTGGATAGAAAACACTCTCACGTTTCTAAAACTGGTTAAATCACCGCTGTGACTATAACAGAGCGTCTGTTTCATCGAAAAGCGCAAGAAAAACTGATCACTGAAAACTGAAAAAAATATCCATGCGCCACTTGCATGTATTGTTCAAGGGGCACGAAATTAAATGGGGCGGAGATTGCAAGTCCTACAGCTTCCACACAATGTCACCACTCTTGTCAATTGCCTGGGAGTTGTTCCTTGGTTAAACGAGTTAGAGAGACCACTTTCCATCCGGTCTCCGACAGGACGTTATGGAAGTGAGTTTTCGGAAGATGATTTGAAAGAGTGGAGCTATTGAATACACATCGCCTCGTGATCAATTTGATAGATTATTAACGTTTACTAATACCTAAAGTTGGATTACAAAAGTATTTCGAAGTGTTTTGTGAAAGTTTATCGTCAACTTTTTTAATTTTAAAAAATGACGTAGCGCTTCGAAACTGTGTTTTTTTCTGAATCACACAGTTTCCATAGATGGATATTTTGGGTATATATGGACCGATTTAATCGAAAAAAAGACCCAATAGTGATGTTTATGGGACATATAGGAGTGCCAACAAAGAAGCTCGTCAAAGGTAATGAAAGTTTTATATTTTATTTCTGCTATTTGTGTAGCGCCGGCTACGCTAATTCTTTTGTTTACGTCGCCTTCAGGTATTTCGGGGTGTTGCATGCTATCAGATAATAGCTTCTCATGCTTCTCATGCTTTCGCCGAAAAGCATTTTAATAATCTGACTTGTTGGCTAGATTCACAACGAGTGTAGCTTTAATTCAATGCCTGCATGTGTGTTTTGATGAACGTTTGAGTTTTAACGAGTGCTATTAGCATTTGGCGTAGCGCATTTGCATTTCCAGACGCATAAATGGGACGTCTGCGTCCCAGGTAGAGGCAAGAGGTTTTAACAAGATTGCACTTTCATGCAGCCAAATTTTGGCCAGCTAATAGCCTAACCACCGATGAAGCAACATTATGGACTAAACATTAAAATCCTTTTGCTGCAGAATGTTTTTACTGAGCCAATATTGGTCAAATTAAGATCTTACATCTGTGTCTCTTCTCTCCAATATACACTAGGTGTATCAAACATTAGGAACAACTTCCTAATATTGAGTTGCACCCCCTTTTGACCTCAGAACCTTGTCAGGGCATGGATTCTACAAGGTGTCGGAAACGTTCTACAGAGATGCTGGCCCATGTTGACGCCAATGCTTCCCACAGTTGTGTCAAGTTGGCTGGATGTCCTTTGGGTGGTGGACCACTCTTGATACACATGGGAAACTGTTGAGTGTGAAAAGCTCAGCAGCGTTGCAGTTACTGACACACTCAAAGCAGTGTGTCTGGCATCTACTATCCCCAAATACAGGTGTGCCAACCTGTAGTGTCATACCCAAGAAGACTCAGAGGCTGTATTCGCTGCCAACGGTGTTTTAACAAAGTACTAAGTAAAGGGTCTGAATACCTACACTACCGGTCAAAAGTTTTAGAGCATCTACTCATTCAAGGGGTTTTCTTTATTTAAAAAAAACTATTTTCTACATTGTAGAATAAATATAACAAATGATAATCACACTAAGCCCAAACCAGATGGGATGGCGTATCGCTGCAGAATGCTGTGGTAGCCATGTTGGTTAAGTGTGCCTTGAACTCTAAATAAATCACAGACAGTGTCACCAGCAAAGCACCCCCATACCATAACACCTCCTCCACCATGCTTTACGGTGGGAAATACACATGCGGAGACCATCCGTTCACCCACACCACGTCTCACAAAGACACGGCGTTTGGAACCACAAATTTCCACCGGTCTAATGTTCATTGCTCGTGTTTCTTGGCCCAAGCAAGTATTTTTTCCTTATTGGTGTCCTTTATTAGTGGTTTCTTTGCAGCAATTCAATCATGAATTTCTGATTCACACAGTCTCCTCTGAACAGCTGATGTTGAGATGTGTCTGCTTCTTGAACTCTGTGAAGCATTTATTTGGGCTACAATTTCTGAGGCTGGGAACTCTAATGAACATATCCGCTGCAGCAGAGGTAACTGGGTCTTCCCTTCCTGTGGCGGTCCTCATGAGAGACAGTTTGTTGTTGCACTTTAAGAAACTTTCAAAGTTCTTGAAATGTTCCGGATTGCCTGACCTTCATGTCTTAAAGTAATGATGGACTGTCGTTTATTTTAGCTTATTTTGAGCTGTTCTTGCCATAATATGGTCTTGGTATTTTACCAAATAGGGCTATCTTATGTATACCATTCCTATACCAAGGAAAGAAATTCCACAAATTAACGTTTAACAAGGCACACCTGTTAATTGAAATGCATTCCAGGTGATTACCTCATGAAGCTGGTTGAGAGAATTATAAGAGTGTGCAAAGCTGTCATCAAGGCAATGGGTGGCTATTTGGTTACTACATGATTCCATATGTGTTATTTCATAGTTTTGATGTCTTCACTATTAATCTATGATGCAGAAAATAGTAAATATTAAGAAAAACCCTTGGATGAGTAGGTGTTCTAAAACTTTTGACTGGTAGTGTATGTCAACATGATTATTTTTATATATTTTTTTAAACAACTGAAAACCTGTTTTTGCTTTGTCATTATGGGGTATTGTGTGTAGATTGATAAGATTTTTTAAAATCAATTTGATAATAATGCTGTAACATAACATGTGAAAAAAGTCAAGGGGTCTGAATACTTTCTGAATGCACTGCACATGTATAAAAAACTGCATTTTTCCTTCACTCTCTGGTATACCTTCATATATAAAGATCAGTGATAATTTGCATTGTTAATGCAATTGAACAAAGCCCCATGTAATGTTATGCAAAAAAGACAAAACAAAAGAGATCCCTATGGAATAGACAGCTGTAAATGCACATCAGACTCCCACAATTTTGTAATTTTTACATTTTTGTTTTTTAATTGAACCTTTATTTAATGCTAGGGCTGGGGTCCTTTTTTCTCAATTTCTGCCTGACTGACGTGCCCAAAGTAAACTGCCTGTTGCTCAGGCACTGAAGCCAGGATATGCATATAATTGGTACCATTGAAAAGAAAACACTTGTTGAAATATTAAAATAATGTAGGAGACTATATCACAATAGATATGGTAGGAGAAAATCCCAAGAAAAACAAACCAGAAACTTTTTTGTTTTGAGAGCCCATGCTCTTACAATGGAAAGTGTAGGGAAATAATGACATCTAGCTCCCTGTTACGGTTTTCTTCCGTCGAAAGAGAGTCGGACCAAAATGCAGCGTGGTAAGTTAGATACATGTTTAATAACGAAGAAAAAACGAACAATACAAAAACAACAAACGGAACGTGAAAACCTATACAGCCTATCTGGTGACAACTAACACAAAGACAGGAACAATCACCCACGAAACACTCAAAGAATATGGCTGCCTAAATATGGTTCCCAATCAGAGACAACGAGAATCACCTGCCTCTGATTGAGAACCGCCTCAGGCAACCATAGACTTTGCTAGAACACCCCACTAAGCCACAATCCCAAAACCTACGAAAAAACCCCAATACACAAACACACCACAAAATAAACCCATGTCACACCCTGGCCTGACCAAATAAATAAATAAAACACAAAATACTAAGACCAGGACGTGACACTCCCAGTATGCAATTCCTCTGGCTTCCATAGGTGTCAGCACTCTATGTTCAAAGTTTCAGGCTTGTTTCTTTCAAAACGAGTAAGAAATATGAGTTTTAGTACTGGGACACACTATTGAAAATTCGTGTTTGGGCGTGTGATGAAGACAAGACGCACCTGCTAATATCGGTTTCCTATTGAACGTACTTCTTTCTGTATGAAATATTATAGTTTGATTACATTTTAGGGTATCTGGGGAGTCAATAGAAATGTATTTTGACTTGTTTTAACAAAGTTTCGCGGTAGATTTCTGGATTCCTTTCTCTGCATGTTGAACGAGTGGTTGAACGAGTGGTTAACTCAAATCGATGGCTCCAACTAAACTGACTTTTTGGGATATAAAGAAGGATTTTAATGTAACTTGTTGACTCTGAATCAGATTCCTTTTCTACCTTAGGGTTTTTAGGCTAGAGTACCTGAAAGTTCATACATGTGGTCCCTAAAGAGACACCTATGAAGTCGTAGCTCTTTGGTCTCAGGTAAAACAATAGCAATATAGGTAGCGTTCATACTTTGTTGTCTTTGCAGATGACAATGCCCAGGTTTGTAAAATCCTCAGTGTAACCCCCATGTCAAACTTCTAAAAAGCCAAATACAAATCCCCATGTTGAACCAAATACATGTCAACACGTCCTGTCACACATCAGTCAATTCCTTGGCGATATCTGAACGTGATTTACCAATCCAAAGCTCACTATAGATTCCAGCCCTTACAGGATTGGCTGTTGATACCTAGCACTACCTACCATGCTACTTGGTGGCATGGAGAGGATCTGTGTCTGCACCACGTGCTCTCACTACTGGTATCCACCCAAATAAAATAAAATGTTATTTGTCACATGCACCGAATACAACAGGTGTATACAACAGTGAAATGCTTACTTACAAGCCCTTAACCAACAATGCAGTTATAAGAAAAATACCTAAAACAATTAGAAATAAAGTAACAAATAATTAAAGAGCAGCAGTTTGGTTAGATGTTCAGTAGTTTTATGGCTTGGGGGAAGAAGCTGTTTAGAAGCCTCTTGGACCTAGACTTGGCGCTCCGGTACCGCTTGCCATGCGGTAGCAGAGAGAACAGTCAATGATTAGGCTGGCTGGAGTCTTTGACAATTTTTAGGGCCTTCCTCTGACATCACCTGGTATAGAGGTCCTGGATGGCAGCATGCTTGGCCCCTCTGTAGTGCCTTGCGGTCGAAGGCCGAGCAGTTGCCATACCAGGCAGTGATGCAACCAGGATGCTTTTGATGGTGCAGCTGTAGAACCTTTTGAGGAACTTGAAGCTCTCAACCTGCTTCACTACAGACCCGTCGATGAGAATGGGGGAGTGGTCGGTCCTCCTTTTCCTGTAGTCCACAATCATCTCCTTAGTCTTGATCACATTGAGGGAGAGGTTGTTGTCCTGGCACCACATAGCCAGGTCTCCGACCTCCTCTCTAAATGCTGTCTCATCGTTGTTGGTGATCAGACCTACCACAGTTCTGTCATCTGCAAACTTAATGATGGTGTTGAAGTTGTAACTGGCCGTGCAGTCATGTGGTGAACAGGGAGTACAGGAAGGGACTGAGCACGCATCCAGGGCACGGTTCTAGGCCCTCTCCTCTTTTCTCTTTACACCAAGTCACTTGGTTCTGTCATATCCTCACATTGATTCTCCTATCATTGCTATGTAGATGACACTCAACTACTCTTTTCCTTCCTCCCTTCTGACACCCAGGAGGCAACACGCATCTCTGCGTGCCTGGCAGACATCTGAGCTTGGATGTTGGCCAAGAGCAATCTTGACAAAACACCTTCTTCCCAGGAAAGTCCTGCCCGCTCCAAGACCTCTCCATCATGGTTGACAACTCCATGGTTTCCCCCTCTCAGAGTGCAAATTAGAGGAAGCTGGTTGGAGAAGCTATAGGAGGACAGGCTTATTGTAATGGCTGGAATGCAATAGATGGAACGGAGTCCAACGTGGTTTTAAGATATTTGATAACATTCCATTATTCCATTTCAGCCATTACAATAAGCCCATCCTCCTATAGCTCCTTCCATCAGCCTCCACTGGTGAAAACAACCTTGGCGTGACCCTGAACAACACCCTGTTGTTCTCTGCAAACATAAAAGCAGTGACTCGCTCCTGCAGGTTTACGCTCAACAACATCCATAGAGTACAACCTTTACTCACACTAATCCAGGCACTTGTCTTCTCCTGTCTAGACTACTGCAACTCTCCATTGGCTGGGCTGTGACATCAGCTGGGCTGTGCCATCAAACCACTGCAACATCCAGAATGCTGTAGCTCCCCTGGTGTTCAACTTTCCTAAGTTCTCTCATGTCTCCCCGCTCCTCTGCACAATCCACTGGCTTCCAGTTGAAGCTTGCATCATCTACAAGACCCTGGTGCTTGCCTACAGAGCAGCAAGGGGAACTGCTCCTCCTTACCTTCAGGCTATGCTCAATCCCTACATCCCAACCGGAGCACTGCGTACCACCTCTGATTTCTTGGCCCTTCCAATCCTACGGGAACAGCAGCTCCCACTCAGCTCAGCCCAGTCCAAGCTCTTCTGTGTCCTGGCACCCCAATGGTTTAACAAGCTTCCACCTAAGGTCAGGACAGCAGAGTCCCTGCCCACCTTTCGAAAATGTCTGAAACCCTACCTCTTTGAAGAGTATCTTAACTCTCACGGGCGACCAAATGAACATTTCTTTCAAATTCTGTGCACTTTATTTAATAATTTACTTAACAATGGGTTTGCTTGCTTTAACAACTGTGTTTACATAAGGAACTGGCTCAAGTGGGCGGGGAAACAAAAGGTGAATAGGCACAGAGGCTTAACATCGCAAGGCTTCCGGGGAAGCTTGCCAAACAGACGAAGCCTGTTTAAGGTTTGAGAAGTCAATGAGAGAAGTGAAAAATAATTCCTTAGTTGTTATTTTGCTTGAAATCTAAAGACACAACCTAGATTTGAGCCACTGCCTTAAGTAGTTGCACATGTGATTACTCCAACCTCGTGAAATTGATTTTTTAAAAACCATTATATTATTATTATTATTTTTATCTAACCTTTATTTAACTAGGCAAGTCAGTTAAGAACAAATTCTTATTTACAATGACGGCCTACCAAAAGGCCAAGGCCTCCTGCGGGGACGGGGGCTGGAATTAAAAATAAAAATAAAATAAAAATATAGGACAAAACACACATCATGAAGATGATGGCTGACGTTTTACATGCTCCTGACCAATTGTGCTATTTTGTTCATTTTTTTGCATTGTTTGTTTTGAAACTTATTTTGTACATAATGTTGCTGCTACCGTCTCTTACGACTGAAAATAACTTCTGGACATCAGAAAAGCAATTACTCACCATGAACTGGAAGAAGCTTTTTCCTTTAACGAGTCCGACGAGACGGATGTACTGCTCTCCCAGGAACATCCCCGTCATTTGCATGAAGAAAAGATGAAGGAAAAGAGGATGCAGATCGGGCTGCCTTCAGAGAATCCGTAGGCGAGCGAGTAAACTTCCACTGCCTTCCGTTCTACTTGCTAACATGCAATCATTGGAAAATATAATTGATAACTGACGATTATCCTACCAAAGGGACATTAAGAACTGTAATAACTTATGTTTCACAAAGTCGTGGCTGAACGATGTCACGGATAATATAGAGCTGACGGGATTTTCCATGCACCGCCAGAACAGAGAAGCTACGTCTGGTAAGACGAGGGGAGGGGGTGTGTGTCTTTTTGTCAATAACAGCAGGAGCGCGATGTCTAATATTAAAGAAATCTCGAGGTATTGCTTGCCTGAGGTAGAGTACCTTATGATAAGCTGTAGAGCACAATATCTACCAAGAGAGATATCATCTATATTATTCGTAGCCGTCTATTTACCACTACAGACCGATGCTGGCTATAAGACAGCACTCAACACACTTTGTAAGACCATAAGCAAACAAGAAAAGGCTCATCCAGAAGCAACGCACCTAGTGGCCAGGGACTTTATTGCAGGCAAACTTAAATCAGTTTTACCATATTTTTACCAGCATGTCACATGTGCAACCAGATGGAAAAAAAACCTCTAGACCACCTTTACTCCACACACAGAGTGCATACAAAGCTCTCCCCTGCCCTCCATTTGGCAAATCTGACCATAATTCTATCCTCCTGATTCCTGATTCAGTGACTCACTCAATACCGAAGTGGTCAGATGACGTGGATGCTAGGAATGTTTTGCTAGCACAGACTGGAATATGTTCATCTAATGGCACTGAGGTATATACCACCTCGGTCATCGGCTTCATCAATAAGCGACCATATGTACATATCCCAACCAGAAGCCATTGATTAGAGGCAACATCCTCATGGTAGGACAGGTGCTGTATGTGGAGGATGAGGGCTGCAGTAGATATCGCAGATTGGGGGGAGTGAGGCCTAAGAGGGTTTTATAAATAAGCATCAACTAGTGAGTATTGCGGTGGTTATACAGAGATGACCAGTTCACAGAAGAGTATAGAGTGCAGTGATGTGTCCTATAAGGAGCATTTGTGGCAAATCTGATGGTCGAATGGTAAAGAACATCTAGCCCGCTCGGGAGCACCCTTACCTGTCGATCTACAAATTACGTCTCCGTAATCTAGCATGGGTAGGATGGTCATCTGAATCAGGGTTTGTTTGGCAGCTGGGGTGAAAGAGGAGCGATTACGATAGAGGAAACCAAGTCTAGATTTAACTTTAGCCTGCAGCTTTGATATGTGCTGAGAGAAGGACAGTGTACCATCTAGCCATACTCCCAAGTACTAGCATGAGGTGAATACCTCAAGCTCTAAACCATCAGAGGTTGTAATCACACCTGTGGGCAGAGGGGCATTCTTTTTACCAAACAACATTACCTTTGTTTTGGAGGTGTTCAGGACAAGGTTAAGGGCAGAGAAAGCTTGTTGGACACTAAGAACGTTTTGTTGTAGAGCGTTTAACACAAAATCCGGGGAGGGGCCAACTGAGTATAAGACTGTATCATCTGCATATAAATGGATGAGAGAGCTTCCTACTGCCTGAGCTATGTTGTTGATGTAAATTGAGAAGAGTGTGGGGCCTAGGATCGAGCCTTGCTGTACACCCTTGGTGACAGGCAGTGGCTGAGACAGCAGATGTTATGACATTATACACTGCACTCTTTGAGAGAGGTAGTTAGCAAACCAGGCCAAAGGCCCCTCAGAGACACCAATACTTAGCCGGCCCACAAGAATGGAATGGTCTACCGTATCAAAAGCTTTGGCCAAGTCAATAAAAACAGCAGCACAACATTGCTTAGAATCAAGGGCAATGGTGACATCATTGAGGACCTTGAATGTTGCAGTGACACATCCATAACCTTAGAGGAAACCAGATTGCATAGCAGAGAGAATACTATAGACATCAAGAAAGCCAATCAGTTGATTATTGACAAGTTTTCCCAACACTTGATAAACAGGGCAAAATAGAAATTGGCCTATAACAGTTAGAAAAGGGACGGAGTGCTTTTGATTTGATGGCCTGCAAAATGCGCACTTTGGCACGGGACGACCGTTATACCGATGACGTGTTTCTGCTCATGAGCTTAGCTAGCCAACGTTGCTTACAAGTGTGATCAGGGATTTCTATTGGAGAAGCAGTTTCTGCCTATCTTCATACTGTACTTTCTTTGTTTCTATTATATTTTACAGCATATTTTATGCAGCAATTTAGCAACAAACTGAAAATAGCTGTTATTTTGATAGGGTCATTAAAGAGAAAATATTAGTGTGTCATTCATCTTCATGACAAATTAATTAATGTTTCTGTATGTTCTCTCTTAATCTATCAATTTCTCCTTCAGTCTGTCAAACCTGACCTGCAGAAATTACGTTGTTTTTGGTTGAACTTGTTCTGTATCTTTTTGTGGGGGATCAAACCAACATATGGGCTTAAGCCAAAGCTAAAGCCAAAATGGTAGCCAAACAGGCCAAAATGCCAAGTTCTCTGTAGTAGCCACTCAAGGTTAATATCTAGACTTTGCAATATTTTCTACTGATAATAAAGTGTAAGTAAATTGAAATAAAAATAAATAGAAATTGTATGGAATTTGATTAAATACAATTATTTCAGAAATAATAATAACACACTCACCCCCCCCACACACCCCCGTCCATTACCTTCCTCTCCTACAACTTCGAAGAGTCCAAACTGCTCCAGGACTTTGACGAACAGTCCCATCACCACCAGGACAGCTATCATCTCCAGCCCATCCAGACTCAACATCCTGGGGACACGATCTAATCAAACCAGGCCCAGGCCCAGCCAAACTCAGTCCCTTGTGCCGGATTACACCTATATCCTTTGCCTTTTCCCCCAAACAGAGCAGTACATCTGCCTGTACCAACAGAACTAAGCTGGGCCAACCAGATTCAAGGTGGGTACACCCAAGTGGTCACCAAGTATCCACAAAAAAATCCCGTTATCCCATAATCTCCTGCAGCAACAGTTGAGAGAGCTGGTTGGATTTCTCTGATCCCTCCTCCAGAACCTGTCCTCTCCCCAGAGCTAGAAATAGGTGTCCATACAGCCCCAATAATGTATCAGTCCTGGACTACCATCAGGTAAAAATTCCCCCTTCAACATCACAGGGAAAGAGTGAAACTCTTCTCCTCTACTCGCTTCCCTTCTTCTTTTCCTTTCTGCTCTTTCCTGTCCTCCACCCCCTGTTTGAGTAAATTAATCCGGGGAAGAGTGCTGTCTGCTAGTCCTTTGGCTGTGTGTGTGAAGGAGAGATGACTGAGTTAGGTAGATGCGGGAGACAGCGGGAGAGAGAGTGAAGGGGAGGCAGAAGAGTTAGAGAGAGAGAGAGACAGGGAGGAGAGGGAGGTATGCCCAGTGATATTACTTTAATTGATTTGCCAAATGTGGTTTCCAAGGTAACTGGCTGAAAATGTTTGGGAGAACCAAACTCGACAACATGCATGACTACAGAAACAACATTTAATCTCGCTTTTAAAGAAATAACTATTTCACTACGACAGAAATAACGGTTTAACTTTTTAAATAAATGTCTAGTTAGACGTTTTGTCAGTCTCGATACACTCTCTTGCAGTATGCAGTAAACCTCTATCGAAATAATGAATGCAGTATTTCATTATCTAGGTTACGTAAACACCAACACAAATTCCCTTCAGTATTAGCTTGAGGAGAAACAGCAACAGATGCATCTTAGCAAAGAGTGGGTGGAGGCAACAGTTGGAGGAGCACTGGTCAAATTGAATGGCTTAGACTGATGTTTAATCAAAACAATGAATCACATGATGGACCCAATCACAAGAAGGTAGAGACAGATCCAGAGTACCAGAGTAGTATTTCACTACATGGCAGGGGGAAAGAGGAATGGAGTGAAACAAATAGAGAGTGGATGAGAGCAGAAAAAGATTAAAGAAAGAAAATAAGAGAGAAAGAGAGAGATGAGAGGGTCACTCATCCCCACTTGTGAGTGTAGCTTATCCATTTCTGTATTCTCTCCTAGACCAGGGTTTCCCAAACTCGATCCTGGGACCCAATGTGTGTGCACATTTTGGTTTTTGCCCTAGCACTACACTGCTGATTCAAATATTCAAAGCTGGATGATGAGTCAGTTATTTAAATCAGCTGTGTAGTGTTAGGGCAAAGAGCTCTTCTCCCATGCTTTGTGAATACAGAACGCATCCCATTGCTGGTCAACTAAAATAAAATGCAAATAATAAATATATATTATATATATATATATAATATATAATATATAATATATATATATATATATATATATATATATATATATATATATACACACACACAGTGCCTTCAGAAAGTATTTAGACCTCTTGACTTTTTCACATTTTTGTTATGTTACAGCCTTAATCTAAAATGTATTACATAAAATAAAAATCCTCATCAATCCACACACAATATCCCATAATGACAAAGCAAAGACAAGCTTTAATTAACAAAATAAAATAATTACCCGATATAAATAAGTATTCAGACCCTTTGCTATGAGACTTGAAAATTAAGTTCAGGTGCATCCTGTTTCCATTGATTGAGATGTTTCTACAACTTGATTGGAGTTCACGTGAAGTAAATTCAATTGATTGGACATGATTTGGAAAGGCAAACACCTGTCTATATAAGGTTCCAAAGTTGACACTGCATGTCAGAGCAAAAACCAAGACATGAGGTCGAAGGAATTGTCCATAGAGCTCCGAGACAGGATTGTGTTGAGGTACAGATCTGGGTAAGGGTACCAAAAAAACAATGGTCACTCTGAAAGAGCTCCAAAGTTCTTCTGCGGAGATGGGAGAACCTTCCAAAAGGACAACCACAACCGCACTCCACCAATCAGGCCTTTATGGTAGAGTGGCCAGTTGGAAGCCACTCCTCAGTAAAAGGCACCACAGCCCGTTTGAATTTAGCCAAAAGACACCTAAAGACTCTCTGACCATGAGAAACAAGATTATCTGGTCTGATTAAACCAGATTGAACTTTTTGGCCAGGATGCCAAATGCTATGTCTGGAGCAAACTTGGCACCCTTCCTAAAGTGAAGAAAGGTGGTGGCAGCATCATGCTGTGAGGATGTTTGTCAGTGGCAGGGACTGGGAGACAAGTCAGGATGGAGGAAAAGATGAACGGAGCAAAGTACAGAGAGATCCTTGATGAAAATCTGCTCCAGAACACTCAGGACCTCAGACTGGGGTAAAGTTTCACCTTCCAACAGGACAACGACACTAAGCACACAACCAAGACAACGCAGGAATGGCTTCGGAAAGGCTGACCATGACTCCATGTTGTTGCTTCCTGCCTACAGACAGAATCTAAAACAAGAAGCTCCCGCGCTCAGCTCTGTTCAACGCTGGTCCGACCAATCTGATTCCACGCTTCAAGACTGCTTCGATCACGTGGATTGGGATATGTTCCGCATTGCGTCCAACAACAACATTGACGAATATGCTGATTCGGTGAGCGAGTTCATTCGAAAGTGCATTGATGATGTCGTTCCCATAGCAACGATTAAAACATTCCCAAACCAGAAACCGTGGATTGATGGCAGCATTCGTGTGAAACTGAAAGCGCAAACCACTGCTTTTAACCAGGGCAAGGTGACCGGAAACATGACCGAATACAAACAGTGTAGCTATTCCCTCTGCAAGGCAATCAAACAAGCTAAGCGTCAGTATAGAGACAATGTAGAGTCACAATTCAACGGCTCAGACACAAGAGGTATGTGGCAGGGTTTACAGTCAATCACGGATTACAAAAAGAAAACCAGCCCCGTCACGGACCAGGATGTCTTGCTCCCAGGCACACTAAATAACTTTTTTGCCTGCTTTGAGGACAATACAGTGCCACTGACACGGCCCGCAACCAAAACCTGCGGACTCTCCTTCACTGCAGCCGACTTGAGTAAAACATTTAAACGTGTTAACCCTCGCAAGGCTGCAGGCCCAGACGGTAGCCCCAGCCGCGTCCTCAGAGCATGCGCAGACCAGCTGGCTGGTGTGTTTACGGACATATTCAATCAATCCTTATACCAGTCTGCTGTTCCCACATGCTTCAAGAGGGCCACCATTTTCCCTGTTCCCAAGAAAGCTAAGGTAACTGAGCTAAACGACTACCGCCCCATAGCACTCACTTCCGTCATCATGAAGTCACCTCCACCCTACCTGACACCCTAGACCCACTCCAATTTGCTTACCGCCCAAATAGGTCCACAGACGATGCAATCTCAACCACACTGCACACTGCCCTAACCCATCTGGACAAGAGGAATACCTATGTGAGAATGCTGTTCATCGACTACAGCTCGGCATTCAACACCATAGTACCCTCCAAGCTCGGCATCAAGCTCGAGACCCTGGGTCTCGACCCCGCCCTGTGCAACTGGGTACTGGACTTCCTGACGGGCCGCCCCCAGGTGGTGAGGGTAGGCAACAACATCTCCACCCCGCTGATCCTCAACACTGGGGCCCCACAAGGGTGCGTTCTGAGCCCTCTCCCTCTCTCCACCTCTTCAACCTCAGGAGGCTGAAGAAATTCGGCTTGTCACCAAAAGCACTCACAAACTTCTACAGATGCACAATCGAGAGCATCCTGGCGGGCTGTATCACCGCCTGGTACGGCAACTGCTCCGCCCACAACCGTAAGGCTCTCCAGAGGGTAGTGAGGTCTGCACAACGCATCACCGGGGGCAAACTACCTTCCCTCCAGGACACCTACACCACCCGATGTTACAGGAAGGCCATAAAGATCATCAAGGACATCAACCACCCGAGCCACTGCCTGTTCACCCCGCTATCATCCAGAAGGCGAGGTCAGTACAGGTGCATCAAAGCTGGGACCGAGAGACTGAAAAACAGCTTCTATCTCAAGGCCATCAGACTGTTAAACAGCCACCACTAACATTGAGTGGCTGCTGCCAACACTCTGACACTGACACTGACTCAACTCCAGCCACTTTAATAATGGGAATTGATGGGAAATGATGTAAATATATCACTAGCCACTTTTAACAATGCTACCTTATATAATGTTACTTACCCTACATTATTCATCTCATATGCATACGTATATACTGTACTCTATATCATCGACTGCATCCTTATGTAATACATGTATCACTAGCCACTTTAACTATGCCACTTTGTTTACATACTCATCTCATATGTATATACTGTACTCGATACCATCTACTGTATCTTGCCTAAGCTGCTCTGTACCATCACTCATTCATATATCTTTATGTACATATTCTTTATCCCCTTACACTGTGTATAAGACAGTAGTTTTGGTATTGTTAGTTAGATTACTTGTTGGTTATTACTGCATTGTCGGAACTAGAAGCACAAGCATTTCGCTACACTCGCATTAACATCTGCTAACCATGTGTATGTGACAAATAAAATTTGATTTGATTTGATTTGACCTTCAGTGGAGGGTTCTACATGGAGCCCTGGCCACTAACAGTGTCACGCCCTGGTCTTAGTATTTTGTGTTTATATATTTTTTTGGTCAGGCCAGGGTGTGACATGGGTTTATTTTGTGTTGTGTTTTTGTATTGGGGTTTTAGTAGGTATTGGGATTGTGGCTGAGTAGGGGTGTCTAGCATAGTCTATGGCTGCCTGAGGCGGTTCTCAATCAGAGTCAGGTGATTCTCGTTGTCTCTGATTGGGAACCATATTTAGGTAGCCCGGGTTTCACTGTGTGTTTTGTGGGTGATTGTTCATGTCTCTGTGTGTGTTAGCTCAAGATAGACTGTTTAGGTTTTCACGTTTGTTGTTTTGTTTTGTTTGTTTTTTCTTCTTCATTAAATATGTATCTAACTTACCACGCTGCATTTTGGTCCGACTCTCTTTCAACGGAAGAAAGCCGTAACAAACAGCTGGTTAGCACGGGTCGACCCGGGACCCGGACAGGGGTGTCCTTTCTGTGCCATGAGTGAAACTGTGCGTCAGGTTAATGCCATTACTGTCTCTGTTGGAATGTCTGTGTGTGAGGTCGCGGGTGGAGTTTACTGTTGGGATGTTTATAATGGGGCACAGGTATTCGAAGAAGGAAAAGTCCAAATGTGTTTTGTTGAATTTTCTGTTTGCTCGGGCGGAGTTGGATTTTTAGCTAACAAGGAGGAACAGGGTCAAAGGTGGAGGGATAACAGACCCTTTATTATTATTTAATGTGATGGTCTCTGCACACATTCGGGTGGAATTTGAGTTCTATAAAATTATGTAGAAGTGGTGTAACGGCCGTTGTTGGTGGAAGAAGGTGAGGACCAAGGTGCAGCGTGGTATGTGTCCATATTTAATAAAATGAACACGGAAATAACAAAAATAATAAAGAGAAACAACTGAAAACAGTTCTGGCTGGTGCAGACACACAACAGAAAACCATCACCCACGAAACACAATAGAAAACAGGCTACCTAAATATGGTTCTCAATCAGGGACAACGATTGACAGCTGCCTCTGATTGAGAACCATACCAGGCCAAACACAGAAATAGCAAATCATAGAAAAACTAACATAGACAACCCACCCAACTCACGCCCTGAACATACTAAAACAAAGACATAACAAAAGAACTAAGGTCAGAACGTGACAAGTGGTGAGGTTTTGGTTATTGTGATGTGTGGCGTTGTTTTATGTCGTGGGGTAGAGTGCAAGGTGAGTATGCAGCACAGACGATACTTGATTTTAAAGGGGGGTGGGTCGGTGGGGAGGTTTTAATCTAATTAAATGAGGATATATCATTAAAGACAAAGTCTAAAAAGTGTCTCTCTCTCTCTCTCATTTCAATGCTTTTCTACTTCCCCCTCTATATGTTTGTGAGTCATGTCTGTGTTGTTTGTTTACTAGAGTCCCTGCACTAGACATCTCATTAATATGATGGCTTTCTCAGCAGTATACAACACCAGGGAACACCACGGCATGACATGCCAACTTAGCCTGTCCTTGGTTGACACACTACAGGTGGGCATACAATATGACAGGGAACACAATCTGACATAACTGATGATATCTGTGGGGGTTTGACAACAAAACAAACACCATGCTGTAACCTGTTCCTCCAGTCGATGTTGACAGTAATGTATATGTCTGTAATAAGCACAGGCTACTTTCAAAAACATGCTAGCCTCCTGTCGGCACACACACACGCATGGACACACACGCACACACACACCCAAACACCCACACCCACACACACACACACACACCTCTGGAGGAACGTTTGTTAGAGATGACTCTTGGATGTATTGATGAGGTGTCATCTACTAAGCCAGGGATGAGAGGAGAGAGAGAGGGAACAAGGGATTATTTAATAACAATTACTGTGTAAATAAACGTGCACAATGTAGTCGTGTATGTCAATGTGTGTTAAATATATAAGTTGAACACATTGTATGTTAAAAGCACTGTTTGTGTGTGTGTGGGTATCCCTAAACTTGCCAACAGACAAAGAGCTGTAAAAGGATCAGTGGTTCACCGATCAGTGCTTGATGGGCTCGGCAACAGCCAGGGTGGTGAGTAAAGAAACATGCCTTTTTTCAGTGAACGTTTCTTTGGGAACATCAGGCGACGTCCTAAAAACTTCTTTGGGGACGTCCCCGGAACAAGCTGGGAACTAAACATAAACTTCCGGTGAACCATGGCAGAACGTCCTGTTTTATCCATTATTGGACACAAGAATGTTCTTGCGACGTCTCCACAAAATGTGTCTAGAATATTCATGTCTTATTTTCTGAGAACATGCATGGCAATCGTGTTTTGTGTATGTTTGGTGTGATGTTGATGGAATATTCTCCTAACCCTCAGAAAACTGGACACATGAATGTTCTTGCAATGTTCCCATGAAACGTGTCTAGAATATTAATATTAAATTGTCTGTGAACATGGTAATTATGTTCTGGGTATGTTCAACATTAAGGGAAATGGTCTCTTGGAAACAGTCCGTGCACATCATTGGACCATTCCTATGAAAGCGTTATCTAATGACCGAATGAGGCTCGTAAGGGAACGCTCTCTAAAGTTGTGAGAACGTTTGTTTTTTGCTGGGTAAGGTCTGATGACATTGTATGTGTCAGGGAGAGAATGACAGAATGAGGAGAGGAAAAACCATCCCTACTTTATTACCCTCCAGGACCTCTTTTCTCCTGCTAAATTCTTCACCTCATTCTATCTGTCAGCTGGTAAATTGGCCTCGCAGATGTGTTCTCTAGTTGTATAATCAGCTCTCCTCCCTCTTCTCCTCCATTCGCTCTCCTCTACTCTTCTCCCCTGCTCCCTCCTCTGGTCCTCTTCCCTCTCTCCTCTGATCTTCCTCTCTCTCTCGTCTTCTCCCAAACATCCCTGGTCATCAATACACAATTATACACAGGGCCAAAGCCAAAGCTATTGATGTAGTATAAAAAAAGCCAATACTATAAACACACACACACACACACTCACAAATACACACACACACACAAACATACACACACAGTGTTGCTATTTAATTCACCATCCCACTAGGCAAGGTGAGGAGTGACACAGTCTCAGTGAATTAATAAACATCACCTCAGAGAGTTCCTCTAACTAGCGCTAAACAACACACACAGATTTCACTTAGCCTTAGCGCCTACCGCTCTAACCCTCCATACAATAATGCTGTTATCAAATACACTCACTCATCTGTCAGAATGAGTTCCAGGTACAGAGTGGAGTGGGAGGCAGAGGAGGGGACACAGAGACACAAAAAACACACATAAAGACCATCAGAAAGATGTTTAAACGCGCGCACACACACACAGCCCATCAAAACCAAACACAGCCTATTATAAATGAAGAACAGCTTGCCTTGTTATAAAGCTATCTGAAGCCTTGGTAGGGAATGAGATAGAGGGGACAGGCAGGTCAGGCTGTTCCTGTTATTTCCGAGGCGTATGGATGACTGCTGCATTCACACACCGAGCTGGGATAACTAAAACTAATGAGCTCCATTCAATACTCACTCCACTCCATATTTGTTTAGTCATATATTTTGAACCTCTTCCTCTCTTTCTCTCTCTTGATCACTATAAACAGGCCAAATTATATTCTCTACAGCAGTGCTTAACTTGTAAATCGGGAGGTGTGAGTGGGGTGACCTGGAGAGCTCTGACGTACCGGAACGCATGAGAAGAAAATATCACCTTTATAATAAAGCATTGCATGCGTATCATCACATTTGCTACCTCACAACTACCTAATACAAACAAATCTAAGTAAAGGAATGGAATATGAATATATACATATACGGTTGGCCATATAAGTTGGCCTCTTCTAGATCTCTGACTTTCCGACCTGAAGATCACTGACGTCATGATTCAACCTTGTTTTTTTCAGAGTTCCCAGTTGTCATGAAAGCACAAATGGAAATGACAGGCTACTTTGACACTGACAAACTGAGAATCTGAGGTCAATGAAAATGACCTTGCCTTGAAACCATCAATAGCCTCGGCCTAGGTCATCGCTATCTCACCTGACGTCATCGCCACCTCACCCGCTATTAAGATAACCTTCGGGCCAACTGGGGGCCCAAGGCTGGTTAGGAGACACTGCAATTGTGATGAACTGAGAGAATATTAGGGTAGCACTGTAATTCATGAATCATATGCTGTCTGCCGCTGTTCTTACCTCTTTCCCTGTCAGTCTTCTACACCTATCTCCCCACCTAGCCTTTCTTCCTCATTTTATAATGCACACCATGTGTGCATTGAAGTACAGATTGA
The DNA here is from genome assembly GCF_018296145.1 of Oncorhynchus tshawytscha. NCBI lineage: Eukaryota > Metazoa > Chordata > Actinopteri > Salmoniformes > Salmonidae > Oncorhynchus > Oncorhynchus tshawytscha. Next base: position 49,825,551 of record NC_056429.1, on the reverse strand, counting down.
ACTTGTTTTTATAATATTACAATTATCATAATTATAATGCATTTATGTATTTATGACACCTGGATAATGAACTTCTTTCAAGAAAGCGCTTCACGTTCTCCACTGGTTGAAATTAAGTATCTCATTGAAATACTACACCAATTCAGTGTCCTCAGATTAATTATGAAGGGAGTTAGATATGGATCTTTTTTTCTGTATATATGAATTACAAAACAATCACGTTTTTAGTCTATTGCATAGTTACAATATGTAATCATTGATGTCCCAGGAGCAGGAGTTGTAAACACTGTTGAAGTGTATAATTGTAATACATACATGCAGACACAGCATCATTCAAATAATGGAGTTTGATATGACTGAAAAATAATGTCTCAGAGATTCCTACCTGAACCACACCTTTATTTGCCAGGGAGAGTGAATACATTTAATGTACAGGCTACAATGTGGGAATCTCATACGTGGTAATATCTACAGTACATGTGTATATAGGACTTTCAACCTTGGCACAATAAAGTTATTATATTCTACTCTATCCATAGGCTTCATTAATGCCATTTAGACTTGAAGTTGATACAACTATGATAGCTGAGGTTCATAGATTGGTATGAATATTAGTTCAGAACCTAACGTTTTAGGGTCCATACACAGATCGACTACATACTGTAGCTAGCTACACATCCATAGGCATAGTTATTTTTATCCTCCACTAGACAATAAGCAAGTAAATAGTTAGCTAGTTACTTCAGCTGCATTGCAAGGCAAATATAAGCAAGGCAAGCTTACACAATTGTACATTAAATTTGCAGTAAATGCTTTAGCTAGCTGGATTCTTTACATCGACTGTTCACAAGATGACAAAAGATGCCTGGTTTGCTGGTTCTCAGTAGTCCCTAAAACATTAAACAACACGAATTACAAATTAATTCTCCTAACACTAGCTAGCTGGTCAACGTTAGCTAGTCAGATAACTTGCTAAATAGAGATTTTCGTAAATTAAATTTATAACAAACAAATATGCACAAACGTTTGTCTCTACGTTAACTACGGTATTCCTCTCAATTGTTCATGTTTTGCTTGACTCGTTATGACATTATAACAACTTACATCTGTTTTGTCAGCCATCTTTGTTGAAGAACGCCACAAGGCAAGGGTGGCTCACGTCAAAATGTGTCATTGGACCCACTCGATATGATTGGTCATATAAAAACCTTGGGACCCAAATGCACAACGAGTGCTCTATCTCCCCCTTGTGGTGGTCTGGATCAATGAAGCCGTGATGCTGGGTACCTCTAAGTCCAGCGGGGCAAGCTCGCAACTTTTAAAGGAGAAACCACTGTAGGTGTGTGGAGACATATTGTATGCTACAATATGAGGAGTAAATAATAGACTCCTAAAAATGCTTGCCAGTTTCACTGACTCACTCCCTGATGATGGCATATGTGCTCATGCTGAGAGAGTGTCAGAGTCTCTCTCTCTCTCTCTTTCTCTCTCACTCTCTCTCTCTCTCTCTCTCATATATATATGCCTGAAAATGTCAATTTCCACACAAAAACACAGCCCCCAGCACGCACACACCAACTCGTACAGAAGAAAGACAAATTGATTCACTGTTGAGTAGAGAAGACAATGCAAAAATGTGAACTGTGTATAAAACTCAGGGAGAATGCAGAGACAGAATAAACAGAATGGGGAAAAAATAATGTGAAAAAATAATCAAAGGAAAGAAAGACAGGAAGAGACAGATAGAGCGAGAGGGAGAAAGCAGAGGGTGCGAGAGATTCATAGGGAAAAGCACTCAAATAGAGAGGGAAAGAAAAAGACAGACAGAGGAAGAAAGTTCAATCCACAGAAAGAGAGGAAAGCGAGAGAGAGATATGAGGTGTAGAGAGCTAGATGAAAGCTATAGTCAGGGCATGGAGCATAGACACCTATATTTATGATGTTGGTACTAGAGGTCGACTGATTAATGTAATCGGAAATCTTCACCTTTATTTAATCTTTATTTAACTAGGCAAGTCAGTTAAGAACACATTCTTATTTTCAATGACGGCCTAGGGTTAACTGCCTCGTTCAGGGGCAGAACGACAGATTTTTACCTTGTCAGCTCGGGGGATTCAATCTTGCAACCTTACAGTTAACTAGTTCAACGCTCTAACCACCTGATTACATTGCACTCCACGAGGAGACTGCCTGTTACATGAATGCAGTAAGCCAAGTTACTTGCTAGCATTAAACTTATCTTATAATAAACAATCAATCATAATCACTAGTTAAACTACACATGGTTGATGATATTACTAGTTTATTTAGCAGTGTCCTGCGTTGCATATAATCGATGCGGTGCGTATCGTTGCTCCAATGTGTACCTAACCATAAATATCAATGCCTTTCTTAAAATCAATACACAGAAGTATATATTTTTAAACCTGCATATTTAGCTAAAAGAAATCCAGGTTAGCAGGCAATATTAACCAGGTGAAATTGTGTCGCTCCTCTTGCGGTCATTGCACGCAGAGTCAGGGTATATGCAACAGTTTGGGCCGCCTAATTTGCCAGAATTTTGCGTAATTATGACATAACATTGAAGGTTGTGCAATGTAACAGGAATATTTAGACTTATGATGCCACCCGTTAGATAAAATACGGAACTGTTCCGTATTTCACTGAAAGAATAAAACTCTTGTTTTCGAGATGATAGGTCATTAATATGGCCAATTAATGACCTAAGGCTCGTATTTCTGTATTTCATTTATAACTAAGTCTAGATTTGATAGAGCAGTCTGACTGAGCGATGGTAGGCACCAGCAGGCTCGTAAGCATTCATTCAAACAGCACTTTTGTGCGTTTGCCAGCAGCTGTTTATGACTTCAAGCCTATCAACTCCCGAGATTAGGCTCGTGTAACCGATGTGAAATGGCTAGCTAGTTAGCGGGGTGCGCGCTAATAGCGTTTCAAACGTCACTCGCTCTGGGACTTGGAGTGGTTGTTCCCCTTGCTCTGCATGGGTAACGCTGCTTCGAGGGTGGCTGTTGTCGTTGTGTTCCTGGTTTGAGCCCAGGTAGGAGCGAGGAGAGGGACGGAAGCTATACTGTTACACTGGCAATACTAAAGTGCCTATAAGAACATTCAATAGTCACAGGTATATGAAATACAAATGGTATAGAGAGAAATAGTCCTATAATTCCTATAATAACTACAACCTAAAACTTCTTACCTGGGAATATTGAAGACTCATGTTAAAAGGAACCACCAGCTTTCATATGTTCTCATGTTCTGAGCAAAGAACTTAAACGTTAGCTTCCTTACATGGCACAAATTGCACTTTTACTTTCTTCTCCAACACTTTGTTTTTGCATTACTTAAACCAAATTGAACATGTTTCATTATTTATTTGAGGCTAAATTGATTTTAATTATGTATTAAGTTAAAATAAGTTTTCCTTCAGTATTGTTGTAATTGTCATTATTACAAATAAAAAAATAAAAAAAATTGTCCAATTAATCGGTATCGGCTTTTTTTGGTCCTCCAATAATCGGTCCCGGCGTTGAAAAATCATAATCGGTCGACCTCTAGTTGGTACTCTCAGAGAGATAAAAACTAAGGACACACACACACACACCCACACCACTCAAAACTGACTTTATGAGTTGGCAGTTACTCAGTACACATTCCCTACTGGCCTGCAAGTCTCTCAAAAGCTCACTCTTCCGTATTTCTGTCTTTCTCATAGACACATACACTACATGACCAAAGGTATGTGGACACCTGCTCATCAAACATTTAATTCCAGAATTATGGGCATTAATATGGAGTTGGTCCCCCCTTTGCTGCTATATCAGCATCCACTCTTCTGGGAAGGCCTTCCACTACATGTTGGAACTTTACAGTTGGCACTATGCATTGGGGCAGGTAAGGTTCTCCTAGCATCCGCCAAATCCAGATTTGTCCGTTGGACCGCCAGATGGTGAAGCACGATTCATCACTCCAGAGAACACGTTTCCACTGCTCCAGAGTTCAATGGGAGAGCTTTACACCACTCCAGCTGGCGTTTGGCATTATGCAAGGTGATCTTAGGCTTGTCTGTGGCTGCTCGGCCATGGAAACCCATTTCATGAACTCCCGACAAACAATTATTGTGCTGACGTTGCTTCCAGAGGTAGTAACTCAGTAGTGAGTCTTGCAACCAAGGACAGACTTTTACGTGCTAGGTGCTCCACCACTCGGCGGTCCCGTTCTGTGGGCTTGTGTGGCCTAGCACTTCGCGGCTGAGTGGTTGGTGCTCCTAGACGTTTCTACGTCACAAAAACACCACTTACAGTTAACCGGGGCAGCTCTAGCAGGGCAGAAATGTGATGAACTGACTTGTTGAAAAGGTGGCATTCCATAACTGTGCCACGTTGAAAGTCACTGAGCTCTTCAGTATGGCCATTCTACTGCCAATGTTTGACTATGGAGACTGCATGGTTGTGTGCTCGATTCTAGACACCTGTCAGTAACGGGTGTGGCTTAAATAGCCAAATCCACAAAATGGAAGGGGTGTCCACATACTTATTTATATATAGATATATACAGTTGAAGTTGGAGGTTACATACACTTAGGTTGGATTCATTAAAACTCGTTTTTCAACCACTTCACAAATGTCTTGTTAACAAACTATACTTTGTGCATGAAACTCAGTGCCTCTTTGCTTGACATCATGGGAAAATCATAAGAAATCAGCCAAGACCTCAGAAAAAACATTTGTAGACCTCCACAAGTTTGGGTCATCCTTGGGAGCAATTTCCATACACCTGAAGGTACCACGTCAATCTGTACAAACAATAGTACGCAAGTATAAACAACATGGGACTACGCAGCCATCATACTGTTAACTTCTTGGATATAGGGGGCGCTCTTTTAATTTATGGATAAAAAACGTGTCCGTTTTGAGCGCAATATTTTGTCACGAAAAGATGCTCGACTATGCATATAATTGGCAGCTTTGGAAAGAAAACACTCTAAGGTTTCCAAAACTGCAAAGATATTATCTGTGAGTGCCACAGAACTCATGCTACAGGCAAAACCAAGATGATACTTTAACCAGGAAATGGGCAGAATTTTCGAAGCTCTGTTTTCTATTGTCTCCTTATATGGCTGTGAGTGCGCCGGGAATGAGCCTGCCCTTCCTATCGTTTCTCCAAGGTGTCTGCAGCATTGTGACGTATTTGTAGGCATATCATTGGAAGATTGGCCATAAGAGACTACATTTACCACAGGTCCGCCCGGTGTCCTTTGTGTAAATTGGTGCGTAATCTTCAGCCGCAGGCATTTTCTCCTGGGATTCAGAGGGGAAAGCACACTTCCACGAACGATATATCATCGAAGAGATATGTGAAAAACACCTTGAGGATTGGTTCTAAACAACGTTTGCCATGCTTCAGTCGATATTATGGAGTTAATTTGGAAAAAAGTTCGGCGTTTTGAAGACTGAATTCTCGTTTTTTTTTGGTAGCCAAACGTGACGCACCAAACGGAGCAATTTCTCCTAAACAAATCATCTTTCAGGAAAAACGGAGCATTTGCTATCTAACTGAGAGTCTCCTCATTGAAAACATCTGAAGTTCTTCAAAGGTAATGATTTTATTTGAATGATTTTCTGGTTTTTGTGAAAATGATGCCTGCTAATGCTAATGCTAATGCTAAATGCTACGCTAGGTGCGCTAGCTGTTACACAAATGCTTATTTTGCAATGGTTGAGAAGCATATTTTGAAAATCTGAGATGACAGTGTTGTTAACAAAAGGCTAAGCTTGAGAGCTAGCATATTAATTTCATTTCATTTGCGATTTTCATGAATAGTTAACGTTGTGTTATGCTAATGAGCTGCGGGGATAATTACACTCCTGGATACAGGTTTTTTTCGTAGCTAAACGTGATGCACCAAACGGAGCGATTTCTCCTAAACAAATAATCTTTCAGGAAAAACTGAGCATTTGCTATCTAACTGAGAGTCTCCTCATTGAAAACATCTGAAGTTCTTCAAAGGTAATGATTTTATTTGAATGATTTTCTGGTTTTTGTGAAGAGGTTGCCTGCTAATGCTAACGCTAAATGCTACGCTAGGTGCGCTAGCTGTTACACAAATGCTTATTTTGCAATGGTTGAGAAGCATATTTTGAATATCTGAGATGACAGTGTTGTTAACAAAAGGCTAAGCTTGAGAGCTAGCATATTAATTTCATTTCATGAATAGATTTTCATGAATAGTTAACGTTGCGTTATGGTAATGAGCTTGAGGCTGTATTCACGATCCCGGATCCGGGATGGCTCGACGCAACAGGTTAAAGCTTAGTCGCAAATGGGTCTTCCAAATGGACAATGACCCCAAGCATACTTCCAAAGTTGTGGCAAAATGGCTTAAGGACCACAAAGTCAAGGTATTGGAGTGGCCATCACAAAGCCCGGACCTCAATCTTATAGAACATTTGTGGGCAGAACTTAAGAACTTAAAAAGCGTATGCGAGCAAGGAGACCTTACAAACCTGACTCAGCTACACCAGCTCTGTCAGGAGGAATGGGCCAAAATTCACCCAACGTATTGTGGGATGCTTGCGGAAGGCTACCCAAAACGTTTGACCCAAGTTAAACAATTTAAAGGCAATGCTACCAAATACTAATTGAGTGTATGTAAACTTCTGACCCACTGGGAATGTGATGAAAGGAATTAAAGCTGAAATAAATCATAAATCATTCTCTCTACTATTATTCTGACATTTAACATTCTTAAAATAAAGTGGTGATCCTAACTGACCTAAAACAGAGAATTTTTACTAGGATTAAATGTCAGGAATTGTGAATAACAGATTAAATGTGCATGGTGCATGTAAATGTGCATGGCTAAGGTGCATGTAAACTTCTGACTTCTACTACATATATATAGTGTACTTTAATATATGTACAAAAGAGGTTAATCTAATAACAAAACTTTCACACTCATTCTCACACACTCACACACCTTCCAGCACATACTGGATGCCTGTGTGTTCATTATACAGACACTAAGGGGCAGTGTAGCCTCTAATTGAATAATATGCAGATAAATACAGATCTCTCAGTGGGAGCATCAGAGTGTGTTTGTCTTGATGACTTTGCGGTGCTCTCTAAATGTCAGCTAAGGAGATGATATTCCATAGTAGAATTGTATTAATGCCATGGTTTAAAAACACCTTCAAGCACTTATTTGAAACAGAGAATAGTGTGTGTGCATGTGTGTGTGTGTGTGTGTGTGTGTGTGTGTGCATGCATGCAGTATTTATGTATGTGTTTGATAGTGTTTTGTTTAAAAAAACATCAGGTGTGAAATCTTTAGACAGGTGTAGATGATTAAATTATCTGATTGTGATCAGATCTTCCTGACCAGCTCTGGAGGTAGTCAGAGACCAATTGTATCTGGATGTGAATTAATTGGAAACAGATCTGGACGGTCAAACCATTTACATCATCATTTACATTATACCGGCTAATAAAATCCTTGACAGGTAGCACCATTGACTTACGGCATCAATAACTGTCTTCAAATAAATACATTCATATTATCTTGGAAGAATGTCTATCAAAAAATGTGCATACAGTGAGACACCAGGAAATCCGGTCACAATGCGGACACAGTAGCTGGACAAACCTTGATCAGATAGTGATTGGATCATATTGGTCAGATCACGAAACCCACATTAGTGCAAGGTGTAAATGAGGCCTATTTGTTGTATAGAAATGAAGTTAGCCCAGACTGTAGACAACACGTCTTTCCTTTAAATCAGCCGTTTTCTGAAGTCTGAAACAGTGGGCCTCCCTTCAGAGAACATCATGACAACTGCTTTAAAATGTATTTTTTCAACCATTCAGAATAGACTTTACTTCAGTCTATATGCACAAACAGACAAAATGTACCTGTCATAGACAAAGATCCCCAGCAATAGCAGTACCACAAATTGACATTTGAGAAAAGACAAACTACAGTCATTATGATGAGAGATACGCTATCTCCCTCAAACCATCTTTATATGAGATATTTACTGTAATCTCATTTATTTATAGGACATAGTTCAAAGTGGGTGCGGTGAGTTGAAAGCTGCTTGGCAGGAGCTGCTGTCCTCTCTCTGGTCTCTCTCCCTCTCCCTCCTTCCCTCCCTCCTTCACCAATTCTGTTGTTCAGTGGTGTTAAAATGCCAACATCATGCTCACACCCTTGATACCTTTTTTATTTCAACCTTTTTTATTTAACCAGGTAGGACAGTTGAGAACAAGTTCTCATTTACAACTGCGACCTGACCAAGATAAAGCAAAGCAGTTCGACAAAAAACAGAGTTACACGTGGGACAAACAAAAATAGAGTCAATAACACAATAGAAAAATCTATAAAGTTTGTGCAAATGGAGTAAGGAGGTAAGGAAATAAATAGGTCATAGTAGCGAAGTAATTACAATTTAGCAAATGAACACGAGTGATAGATGTGCAGATGATGATGTGCAAGTAGAAATACTGGTGTGCAAAAGAGCAATTTTTAAAAATAAAAACAATATGGGGATGAGGTAGGTAGTTGGATGGGCTATTTACAGATGGGCTGTGTACAGCTGCAGCGATAGGTAAGCTGCTCAGATAGCTGATGCTTAAAGTTAGTGAGGGAGATATAAGTCTCCAACTTCAGTGATTTTTGCTATTAGTTCCAGTCATTGGCAGCAGAGAACTGTAAGGAAAGGCGACCAAAGGAGGTGTTGGATTTGGGGATGACCAGTGAGATATACCTGCTGGAGCGCGTGCTACGGGTGGGTGTTGCTATGGTGACCAGTGAGCTGAGATATGGTGGAGCTTTACCTAGCAAAGACTTATAGATGACCTGGAGCCAGTGGGTTTGGCGACGAATATGTAGCGAGGGCCAGCCGACGTGACCAAACTTGTCGCAGTGGTCAGTGGTATGTGGGGCTTTGGTGACAAAACGGATGGTACTGTGATAGACTGCATCCAGTTTGCCGAGTAGAAAGTTGGAGGCTATTTTGTAAATGACATCGATGACGTCGAGGATCAGTAGGATAGTCAGTTTTACGAGGGTATGTTTGGCAGCGTGAGTGAATGAGTCTTTGTTGTGAAATAGGAAGCCGATTCTAGATTTAATTTAGGATTGGAGATGTTTAATATGAGTCTGGAAGGAGAGTTTACAGTCTAGCCAGACACCTAGGTATTTATAGTTGTCAACATATTCTAAGTCAGAACCGTCCAGAGTATTGATACTAGTCGGGCAGGCGGGTGTGAGCAGTGATCGGTTGAAGAGCATACATTTAGTTTTACTAGCGTTTAAGAGCAGTTGGAGGCCATGGAAGGAGTGTTGTATGGCGTTGAAGCTCATTTGGAGGTTTGTTAACAGTGTTCAAAGAAGGGCCAGACGTATACAGAATGGTGTTGTCTGCGTAGAGGTGGATCAAGGAATCACCCGCAGCAAGAGCGACATCGTTGATATATACAGAAAAAAGAGTCGGCCCGAGAATTGAACCCTGTGGTTCCCCCATTGAGACTGACAGAGGTCCTGACAACAGGCCCTCCGATTTGACACACTGAACTCTGTCTGAGAAGTAGTTTGTGAACCAGGTGAGGCAAACATTTGAGAAACCAAGGCTGTTGAGTCAATAAGAATACAGTGATTAACAGAGTCGAAAGCCTTGGCCAGGTTGATGAAGACGGCTGCACAGTACTGTCTTTTATCAATGACGGCTATGATATTGTTTCGTACCTTCAGCGTGTGGCTGAGGTGCACCCGTGACCAGCTCGGAAACCGGATTGCACAGCGGAGAAGGTACGGTGGTATTCGAAATGGTCAGTTTGTTAACTTGGCTTTCTAAGAAAGCAGGGCAGGATGGATATAGGTCTGTAACAGTTTGGGTCTAGAGTGTCACCACCTTTGAAAAGGGGAATGACCGAGGCAGTTTTCCTATCTTTAGGAATCTCGGACGATACGAAAGAGAGGTTGAACAGACTAGTAATAGGGGTTGCAACAATGGTGGCGGATCATTTTAGAAAGAGAGGGTCCAGATTGTCTAGCCCAGCTGATTTGTATGTATCCAGGTTTTGCAGCTCTTTCAGAACATCAGCCATCTGGATTTGGGTGAAGGAGAAGCTGTGGAGGCTTGGACAAGTAGCTGCGGGGGGTGCAGAGCTGTTGGCTGGGGTTGGGGTAGCCAGGAGGAAAGCATGGACAGCCGTAGAGAAATGCCTATTGAAATGTTCAATTATCGTGGATTTATCAGTGGTGACAGTGTTTCCTAGCCTCAGTGCAGTGGGCAGCTGGGAGGAGGTCCTCTTATTCTCCATGGACTTTACAGTGTCCCAAAACATTTTTGGAGTTAGAGGTACAGGATGCAAATTTCTGTTTGAAAAAGCTAGCATTTGCTTTCCTAACTGCCTGTGTATATTGGTTCCTAACTTCCCTGAAAAGTTGCATATCGCGGGGACTATTCGATGCTAGTGCAGTACGCCACAGGATGTTTTTGTGCTGGTCGAGGGCAGTCATGTCTGGAGTGAACCACAGGCTATATCTGTTCTTAGTTCTGCATTTTTTGAAAGGGGCATGCTTATTTAAGATGGTGAGGTAATTTATTTTAAAGAACAACCAGGCATCCTCTACTGACGACATGAGGTCAATATCCTTCCAGGATACCCGGGCCAGGTCGATTAGAAAGGCCTGCTCGCAGAAACGTTTTAGGGAGCGTTTGACAGTGATGTGGGATGGTCGTTTGACCGTGGACCCATAACGGATGCAGGCAATGAGGCAGTGATTGCTGAGATCCTGGTTGAAGACAGCAGAGGTGTATTTGGAAGGCAAGTTAGTCAGGATAATATGAGGGTGCCCATGTTTACGGATTTAGGGTTGTACCTGGTGGGTTCCTTGATAATTTGTGTTAGATTGAGGGCATCTAGCTTAGAATGTAGGACACCCGGGTTGTTAAGCATATCCCAGTTTAGGTCACCTAACAGAACGAACTCTGAAGATAGATGGGGGGCAATCAAGTCACATATGGTCTCCAGGGCATAGCTGTGGAGGTGAGGGGGGGTCGATAACAGGAGGCAACAGTGAGAGACTTATTTCTGGGGAGATTCATTTTTTAAATTAGCTCAAACTGTTTGGGCATAGGCCTGGAAAGTATGACAGAACTTTTTAGGCTATCTCTGAAGTAGATTGCAACTTGTCCTCTTTTGGCAGTTCTATCTTGATGGAAAATGTTGTAGTTGGGGATGGAAATGTCAGAATTTTTGGTAGCCTTCCTAAGCCAGGATTCAGACATGGCAAGGACATCAGGGTTGGCGGAGTGTGCTAAAGCAGTGAGTAAAACAAACTTAGGGAGGAGGATTTTGATGTTAACATGCATGAAACCTATGCTTTTACGGTTACAGAAGTCAACAAATGAGAGCACCTGGTGACAAACAGGCCCTGGGTTAATATGTACATCACCCGAGGAACAGAGGAGGAGTAAGGATGAGGGTACGGCTAACGGCTATCAGAACTGGTCGTCTAGTGCGTTGGGAACAGAGAATAAAAGGAGCAGATTTCTGGGCGTGGTAGGATAGATTCAGGGCATAATGTACAGACAGGGGTATGGTAGGGTGCGGGTACAGTGGATGTAAACCTAGGCATTGAGTGACGATGAGAGAGGTTGCATCTTTGGAGGCACTAGTTATGCTAGGTGAGGTTAACGCATGTGTGGGAGGTGAGATAAAATAGCTATCAGAGGCATGTCGAGTGGGACTAGGGGCTCCCCAGTAAAATTAAACAGTGATAACTACCCTAAACAACAGTATACAAGGTATATTGACATTAGAGAGAGACATAGAGCGAGGCATAAAGCAAACACAGGTGTTGATTGGGAGAGCTATCTAAGACAACAACGGGTAAGACAACAACAGCTAATCAGCTAAGACAACAACAGGTAAAATGGCGATGAATGGGCAGAGAGGGTCAGTTAACTACACACAGGGCTTGAGTTCGAGGCTGGGGCCGACAGATAAACAAAATAAACAAAATGGAGTACTGTGAATAATGAACAGTCCAGCAGGCATCAGCTATGTAGCTGTAGTGATCATAAGGTCCAGTGAACAGCCAGCAATAGATGAAACAGGGAAGCCGTTAGGTAGTCGTTACTATGCTAGCCGGGAGATGCGCCTGGCTCGAGGCTAACTGGTGCTAGCTTCGGGACACGGGCGTCACCAACGTCTGGCAAAGGCCGGTTGAGGGCACATCGGACGGAATCACGTCGGCAGACCAGTCGTGATGGATCGGCGGGGCTTCGTGTCGACAAAGCGTCCAGGCCAAATTGGCAAAAGAGGCATTGTAGCTGGAGTAATTTTGTTTGCTAGCCGGGACATGCGCCTGACTCGAGGCTAACTGGTGCTAGCTTCGGGCCAAGGGCGTTAGCCACTATAGCCACTCCGGTGCTTCTAGTGCAAAGGTCCAGAGTTTACGGCAGGAATCCGGTGATGTAGTGGCTTCTAGTCGTGTTAGTATAGAGCCCGGGAGGCATCAGCTGTGTAGCCAAGTGATCATAGGGTCCACTGAGCAGGCCGGGAGATGGGCCTGGCTCAAGGCTAGCTTCGGGGCTGGGCCACTCGGGAGCAGCTAGCTAGTTACAATGAACCGGAGTAATGGTCCAGAGCTTACGGCAGGAATCCGGTGATGTAGTGGAGAAAAGCAGTCCGATATGCTCAGGGCTGATATCGCGCTGTGCAGACTGGCAGGTATTATCCAGGTTAAAAGCAGCTGTTGTCTGAGCTAAAGGTAAAGGCTGCTAGCAGTGGCTAACAATGACTAAATAGCTAGTAGCTAATTAGCTGGTTAGCCTCTGATAGCTAGCTTCTGATGGAGGTTCTAGCTATAAGGTCTAAAAATAGAGGCTTGGTTGGGTTGTGTATTGGAGGACGCATGACTTTCAACCTTCGTCTCTCCCGAGCCCGTACGGGAGTTGTAGCGATGAGACAAGATAGTAGCTACTTTAAAAAATTGGGGAGAAATGTTTTTTAATTTTTTTAAATAAATAAAATAAGAGCACTCTCTCCGCTCCTCTCCTCTGTCCCTCCATCCCTCCATGGAGGGATGAACAGCAGAGGAGAGAGAGGAGAGAAGCAGAGAGAGTGCTCTTATTTTATTTATAAAAAAATATAAAAAAACATTTCTCCCCAATTTTTTAAAGTAGCTACTATCTTGTCTCATCGCTACAACTCCCGTACGGGCTCGGGAGAGACGAAGGTTGAAAGTCATGCGTCCTCCAATACACAACCCAACCAAGCCGCACTGCTTCTTACTGCGCCACCCGGGAGGCCCGAGAGAGTGCTCTTATTGACAAATTAACCTCTACACCTCTTTCCTTTCCCCTTTTCTCTTTCCCCACCTGTTCTCCTTGAATAATTGTCCCCATCCTTCATCTATTCTCCTCTAATCTCCACCCTCTCTATCATTCTCCTCCCTCCCTTTTTCATTCCCCGATGGAGGTGTATTGTCTTTAGCCTAAGAGTTAATTGCAGTGCTTCACTGATAAGTTCTCTCACACAACACTACACTCACTGTCAGACACCTGTGTATGGTCCAGTGTGTGTGTGTCTGTGTGTGTGTGTATACATTTGCGTGTGCGTTTGCGCGTGTGTTTGTGTGTGTGTTTCAATAAGATTGTTAAGAGTATTGTGTGTACAGCATACCGGCCATACACACGCGCACACACGCACACACACCTGGATCAGTCAGAAGAATCAGAAAGAAGACAGACGGTCAGAGAAAGCAGAGAAGACAGAAATAACCTCCTATATTAGATATTACCACTACTGCAATACACAGGGGTGGGGAGTAACTGATTACATGTAATTCCTTACATGTAAGGGATTATAAAAAAACGGTAACTGTAATCCGTTAGGTTAGCAGCAAAAATATTGTAACCAGATTACAGATACTTTTGAAAAACTAGATGATACTTCGAGGATTACTTTTAAATTCAGAAAGGATGTTTGCGGAAAAAAAATCTTTGACAGTTCTCTGTTTTCTCAATGCAATTCAAATCAGCATTGAAAAAAGGCTCAAATTTAAGTTTGTTCGGTCTGAGCGAGTCTGGCCACAAGTCAGTAACCACTATGATGACACACCAAATGTGTTTGGTGGATCGCTGGAAAGTGCAAGAATAGGCTTTTTTAGGCCACAGTCCAAGCTATGTCTTCCAATGGTGCGACTGCTGTCGGCATCCAAAGATAATCCAATTTGAATAAACGCTTGGAGGTAAGGATGGCAGCATGGTGTAGTCTACGGTGATACAGATATCACGTATTATTGATATCTACATGTCGCATTGAGGTGAACCACACTGCTGCTCTCATTTAGCTATATATATATATCCATTGATTATTGAAGGATATAACTTATAAATGCCTCATGAGCTCAACTGTCACATAATGAATCCAATCCGTCCTCAATGACAACAAAATCATAAACAACAGAGTAGGGCTGGCTAATAAGTCCGTAGTTTTGGGGTTATGCTCAGGTAAAACAATTTGGCTTCCATGAGTCCTATTCTTGAAGATCAAGGGGTATAACATTTATTGGAATGACTGGAATTCTGATAGACTTTTGTTTCTAATGTAAAGATTTAATTTAATTGTATTATTATATGAAGTAGAAAGCAATGGGTTAGAAGAAGCCTACATAACCAACCCATAAAGTAACATTTAACATCCATATATGGCCAGCAACCTTAACATTGATTTATCCTGCAATAGATGTTGTTCAATTGGTAACATAAATGTTTGTCTTCTTCTAATGCCTCTTAAGGTGAAAGTAATCTAAAAGTAACTTAATGTAATCAGATTACGTTACTGAGTTTGGGTAATTATTATTTTTTAAATTTGATTTAACATTTAACTAGGCAAGTCAGTTAGGAACAAATTCTTATTTACAATGAAGGCCTACACCGGCCACACCAAGACGACGCTGGGCCAATTGTGCGCCGCCCTATGGAACTCCCAATCACGGCCGGTTGTGTTACAGCCTGAAATTGATCCAGGGTGCCTGTAGTGACACATCAAGTCCTGAAGCCTTAGACCGCTGCGCCACTCGGGGGACCTATCCAAAAGTTACATTACTGATTACAATTTTGGACAGGTAACTAGTAACTGTAAATGATTACATGTAGAAAGTAACCTACCCAAGCCTGGCAATACTATAGCAATGATGAGAATGGGGATGATAGTTCAAATCAAATCAAATTTTATTAGTCACATGCGCCAAATACAACCTTACAGTGAAATGCTTACCTATGAGCCCCTAACCGACAGTGCAGTTAAAAAAAATATGGATAAGATTAAGAGATAAAAGTAACACGTAATTAAGGAGGGGCAGTAGAAAATAACAATATATAAAAACGGGGGTGCCGGTACAGAGTCAATGTGCGGGGGCACCGGTTAGTTGAGGTAGTATGTAGGTAGAGTTAATTAAAGTGACGACGATTGATGGTAATGACAACGATTGAATCTGAACACCATACTATAGCAACAGTATCGCAACCCTAATCTCAACCCCAACCCTGTAAACACCATTCAGTAAAACATGCATGTTCCAAACCCACAGAACCCAAACGCTGAGTCAAGGACATCATATATAAATAAGTAAAGCTTATGGAATCATATATATATAGGAATGACAATTTATTCTGATGTGCACTTTAAATATGTATCATACAAATATGTTTTAAACTATACTTCTAAATATATATAAGCATGTGGCTTAAAGTAGGACAGAAAATGGCATAACGGAGCCATAGTTGTAGATTTGAATCATTTTCTTCTTGTGAGTGTCAATGTTTTGTTTGCATTGTTCTTATCTCTTGTGTTTAACACAAATGCAAACTCTCCTACCTACAGTACCTACCCAACAGTAAAACATTGGCTGTGTACCTTCTGACAACTCTGTCAAGGTGCTTCACCTTGATAGAGAGAGAGCGAGAGAGACAGAGAGAAACAGAGAGAGTGAGAGAGAGAGAGAGCTGGGTGGTCGGGAGGTAGGTCTACTGTGAGTAAAAACACCCTGTGTCATCCCTCCCTAGATAGAGAGAGAGGTCTTTCATGTGGAAAGAATGAATGTGTGTGTGTGTGTGTGTGTGTGTGTGTGTGTGTGTGTGTGTGTGTGTGCATGTGTGCTTGTTTGTGTGTGTGTGTGATAGGGGAACACATCTCCCTCCCCACCTGCTGTTTTCTCACCTTCAGTTCACTCCCCTGCCTCCCTTGTGAGATGCATAGTGAGACCCAAACGAGACACAGATGAGACGAGACAAGACAACAGGAGACATGACTCTAACGCTCCATATCTAATAATAATAATGTCTTTGAAAGCCACGTCATCCTGAGAGCAACACATTGTTTACACGAACACAGACAGACAGACGGACGGACAAACATCACTCCAAAACACTCCTCCATGAGAATACATTCAGCGAGAGAGAGGGGGGGCGACAGAGAGAAAGAGACAGAGAGTAACGGAAGACAGACGAAGGTGTGCTGCCTGTGAGAGCGAGACATGACTCCTGACAAACAAATGACAGAACCACAGCAGACATGGTGATGAACATGAAGTCTGAAAAGAGGGGCAGACTTGTTCATTATCACATGCAACGGAAAAGGTCTTAATGGGACAAGAAACGGTGGTTTCTTATTGGACAAGTTCAGGTTCTCTCCTGGTTCTCTCCAGTTTTCTTCCGTTTGGTGCCTAATGAACACTGCGCTGTTTATCTTTAAGCCCATCAGTGTTATGAGCTTTGAGACTAAATGAAAACCTCTTTACAAACAATAAGTAAAGTTAAGCTGTGTCAATATGCCACTAACAGAATGTATAAGGGCAGTGTGCAATATGTATTATGTATGTGGCTATACGAGACATGTAAATGTGTATGACATGGATAACCTGCAATGTATGTATTATGTTGAGTGTTATGTTATGTACAGTGTCTATTTTGATTGCAGTAGTATTGTAGTATTTTGTCTAAGACTATTTTCCTGTCCTGTCATACCCTGTCCTGTCCTAATCCATTATTATTTTATAATCATCGTTTTATATGACTCTGCAGTGCGATGCCTCTGCAGAATTGTTTGTTGTCAAGATACTGTATACAGACATATTTTGCTTTTGGAAAGTATTCAGACCCCTTGACTTTTTCCACGTTTTGTTACGTTACAGCCATATTCTAAAATGTATTAAATATAACATTTCCCTCGTTAATCTACACACAATACCCCATAATGACAAAGCGAAAACAGTTTATTTGACATTTTTGCAAATTCTGCAGCAATACGCCATCCCATTTGGTTTGCACTTTGTGGGATTATCATTTATTTTTCAACAGGACAAGGACACAACACACCTCCAGGATGTGTAAGGGCTATTTGACCAAGAAGGAGAGTGATGGAGTGCTACATCAGATGACCTGGCCTGCATCAGTTGGACCGCAGAGTGAAGAAAAAGCAGCCAACAAGTGCTCACTATATGTGGGAACTCCTTCAAGACTTGTTGGAAATCATTCCAGGTGAAGCTGGTTGAGAGAATGCCAAGCGTGTGCAACGCTGTCATCAAGGCAAAGGGTGGCTACTTTTAAGAATCTAAAATCTAAAATATATTTGGATTTGTTTAACACTTTTTTGGTTACTACATGATTCCATAGGTGTTATTTCATAGTTTTGATGTCTTCACTATTATTCTACAATGTAGAAAATAGTAAAAATAAAGAAAAACTGGAATGAGTAGGCGTTACCAAACTTTTGATTGGTACTGTATATCTCAGATATGTGGAATGAGGAATCATGCAGGTTATTTTCCTGGCATTTCTATCTGCAAGATTTGGTACGTTACACATTTCTGACTGCAACCCTGGTCTCAGCACTCACTGGCATTCAAATCAACAATGTGAACATTTTCAGAGAGATTACAAATCTATTGAATATTCAGATGCATGTATGGGAGTTAAATAATGAAGTCATGAGTGACTTGATGTAGGAGGAGAGAAACGATAAGGAGCCAACAAGTGTCTTATTCAGAAACTTGATGATTCATTGCTCTCTCTCTCTCCTCACTGTTTGTTTATTTTACATTGTCTTCTCTTCCCCCTTATCTTTCCATCTCCCTTTCTGCCATTTACTTCACTCTCTCTCTCTCTCCCTCTCTCTCCCCCTCCCGCTCTCTCTCTCTGCAGTACTCAGTAGGGGACATAGTGAGAGTGTTTCAAGGTCATCTCTCTCCAAGGTCTCGTCTCGTCTCACTAGCTCACTGGAGTAGACAAGCAATTCCCACAGGGTAGTCACACACACATTTAGTGGCCCACACACACATGCATAAATTCAGGCGCACATACGCATGCACACCCACATACATCCACACACACACAAACACACACACGCAAGGGACGCAGGCACGCACACACACAAAGAATGCGTTTGTGTAAGTGTGTGTGTGTTTCTTTGTTCTGAAGCTACTGCTTCTGCAGGCCACACACGCACGCACATACACAGGTTAATCTTGGCTACTAACCCAAAGTTAATACAAAGTTAATGGAAAAGATAGACAGGGAACGAGGCAAGAATGTGTGT
This sequence comes from Oncorhynchus tshawytscha, assembly GCF_018296145.1. Lineage (NCBI taxonomy): Eukaryota > Metazoa > Chordata > Actinopteri > Salmoniformes > Salmonidae > Oncorhynchus > Oncorhynchus tshawytscha. The sequence goes on along the minus strand of NC_056429.1, from coordinate 49,806,924 downwards.
GAGTGCGTGTGTTTGTGTGTGTGTGTACTTTATGTGAATAGAGAGATCCCTCCGGCATTTAATAGCTATAGTTAGACTAGATCTTTCACTGATTAGAAAACGTATGATTATCAATATACTACAAAAAATGTCCATGACTTCATGAACTAGTCATTATGTTGAAACGTGAAGGGAAATGATTTGTTATGTACAGCCTCTGTCAGTCTCTAGGGGTGTACACTTTGGCTGTCCCCATAGGAGGACCCTTTGTAGAAGCCTTTTGGTCATAGTAGAACTGTTCCACATGGAACCGAAAGGGGTTCTATGTGGAACCAAAAACGCGTTCTCCTAAGGGGACAGCCGAAGAACCCTTTTTTTGTAAGAGTGTAGTACACTGTATATAGAGACACTGTGGAATAGCTCCCCAAAAAAGCTTGGTGATACAGTATATGACAAACTTTTGTGTAAATGAAACCAGCAGGAGGTTGGTTTGCCCATACACACTATGCGCAGCAGCTCCCAGTCACACAGTGCCAACAGCTGGTGGAACTTGAGGGTGGCATCTATTCTCTCTCCTAAATGCCTCGTGAGTGTCAGTCACACAACTACAGGTGTGTGTAGGTGCGCGTGTTTCCAAGCACATGCTCATAAATTCTCAATGGGAAAGTGGAGGGGGGGTGAGTGATGTGTATGACAGATCTAAGACTGCATAGGCCATGGGAGATATAGAGAGGCAGGGACAGATGTTCATTAAGTCTACCTTGAAATTATCTCTCTCGCAAGCGCGCACACGAACCCACACACACACCTCACACGCTCCTCCCTTATCCACTCATCTTCTTATGTGCATGCTTAATCTTATCTCTCGCTTCTTTCTCCTCTCTGCCCCTTTCCCAGTTCTTCTTTACTTTTCATCAACTCATCTCTTTCGCTGTTATCCTTTCCTCCCCTCTCCCTTCCTTCCCTAACCATTCTTCTCTCCTTCCCTTAACCATTCTCCTCCCCTTCCCTAACTATTATCCTCTCCTTATGTACACTTTGTCTCTTTTCTCTGTTCTCATCTCTTCCTCTCTGTCAGACTGCTGATAATAGGAATTTGTTTTAAGTATGACTCTGTTTTTTTAGTGTGTGTGTGAGAGGTGTGTGTGTCAATGATGGATGAAGGTGATGTTTCACATAGGGATGTAATGATTCACCGATATGCATCTGTCCCAGGTTCAAATGTTTGCTTCGGTCCGCAGGACCCCAAACCAATCCAAATGCAGGTTGCATGTATCAGGAAATATATTAAAACGTTAAGAATCGGCGGTTCACAATTGTTTTTTGCTCAAGGTACTTTCTTTCTACTTTCCAAAAATACCTCTCATCTTTCGTGACAACTGATGCGTCCTTACCTTCAGTGTCAAACTAAGCATGTAATTGTCTTGACAGTCATTGATCTACAAGTAATTTTGCATGTCGCCCAACAACAGGCAATATCAGTAGCCTAGTCAATCTGCACGCTGTGTGCAGTTTTGGGCACTGACCAAGGAGAGGTAGGTCTATTCCTGATCTGGCACATCTGCAGGTCACTTTCAGCATTCAAATGTTTGTAAAATGGCTAGCGTGATATTAGGCGTTATTAGCTAAGTGACAATAAGTGCAATTAGCTAAATGCAAAAAATCCCCCCCCCTCTAGATGCCCAGTTTCCCTTATGTTACCCAAGATGGTAACAATTTATTTGGAGATCCCTTACCATGGACAACCCTTATCCTAACCCTAACCTTTAGCCTAAATCTTATTCTGAACCTTACCCTAACCCTAAGCGTAACCTTAGCAAGCAGTTGCTTATCAACAGATAGTTAGTTGCTTATTAATAGATAGTTTGTTGATATACTGAACAAAAATATAAATGCAGCATGCAACAATAAAGTTCATATGAAGAAATTGGTCAATTTAAATATATTCATTAGGCCCTAATCTATGGATTTCATATGACTGGGAATACAGATATGCATCCGTTGGTCACAGATACCTTAAGGAACCCGTCACGGTATTTCTGTGTATTCAAATTGCCATCGATAAAATGCAATTGTGTTTGACTGTAGCTTATGCCTGCCCATACCATAACACCACCGCCACCATGGGGCACTCTGTACACAACATTGACATCAGCAAACCGCTCACCCCCGGCAAGACGCCATACACGTGGTCTGCGGTTATGAGGCATATTCTCTAAAACAATGTTGGGGGCGGCCAGCCAGGAGATGCCAGAGCCGCCAGTCAGCCAGGAGCTGCCAGAGCCGTATATCAGCCAGGAGCTGCCAGAGCCGTCAGCCAGCCAGGAGCTGCCAGAGCCGTCAGCCAGCCATTAGCTGCCAGAGCCGTCAGCCAGCCATTAGCTGCCAGAGTCGTCAGCCAGTCCAGAGCTGCCCATCAGTCCGGAGCTGCCCCTCAGTCCGGAGCTGCCAGAGTCGCTCCTCAGTCCAGAGGCGCCTTTCCGTCCAGTGGCGCTCCCAACGATGATCTTCGGTCCGGGGCCCGCTGCGAGGGTCCCCGCTCCTGAGGCGCCACCTAAGTGGGCCAAGACTGAGGTAGAGCGGAGTCCACATCCCGCACCCAAGCCGCCGCCGTGAAAGAGGCCCACCCGGACCCTCCCCTTTAGATTAGGTTTTTGCGGCCGGAGTCCGCACCTTTGTGGGGGGGTACGGTCACGCCCTGACCTGAGTATTCTTTGTTTTCTTTATATATTTTGGTTAGGTCAGGGTGTGACATGGGTGATGTATGTGTTTTTGTACTGTCTAGGGGTTTTGTAGCTGTTTATCGTTGTCTCTGATTGAGAACCATATTTAGGCAGCCATCTTCTTGGGGTATTTCGTGGGTTATTGTCTATGTGATGTTGCATGTTTGCACTCAGTTTTGATAGCGGTCACGGCCGTCTTGTTATTTTGTTTGTTTGTTTAGTGTACTTCGTGTTTTTTCATCTTTCATTAAAAAGATGTATTCACATCACGCTGCGCTTTGGTCTCCTGACTACGACGATCGTGACAAGGTGTCTCAGGCTCCTATTCAATTCCTCCCGTGAGTGGAATGCAGGAGTGGGAGGCAGGGGTGGACATTCTGGATGCTTTTCTGCATATTGGTCACTGGCCTTATGGTGTGTGAAGTCAATGCTGTTTAACCTCTTTGGCTCAAGTTTCCTCCGAGTCCCTGCATTCCATTGTCGCTGCTCATCTGTGCAGTCTATGGCAGTTAGCCCACTGGACACTGCATTCTGCACCTGTGATGGAATGTTTGTTACAATATAAACATTCAGAGAAAATCCCATTATTAACAATTGTGTGACTGAGGACAATGTGATCAACTTAATCAAAACACATGCAAGTTTCTTCCTAAACTTGCCTTGCTATTCTTCCCAATGAGATTAGACCACTTGTACTTACCATACTTTAGGCATTACCCCCAACCACAAGGATACAAACCTTATTCACCCAGAAAAACAATAACACCAAAGAAACACATGTGATGCTGACATGTTTAAATACATGATATACCCTACTCACATGAACTCCATAAACCTACCATGCTTCACCAACATGACATTTGACATATAGCAGTTCTGTTGATTCACAAGTACCTGTTAACATCACCAGTAAATCATGACATTCTCAAATCAGCTTTCATCCAACAAAACGTTTAAACTGCTATGTTAGGCCGGACTATTGTATCCTTCTGTGACTAGATAAGGTAGTATTGTGCACTTTCATCTAGTAAATTACAAGACCAAGTGACGCAGAGATTGATCATAGATATCATCTGAGAACTCTATCATAACGTTAGCCTATGGATTATAGTAACTGTCACCACATGTAGGCTGCTTGTAGGCTGCTTGTAGGCTGCATGTATGCTGTAATCGCTTATGTCAAGTAATGTTAGACTTGGAAATGCAAGTGGCTTTGCTTATGAGCCGACCTTCTACAAAATTGAGGCTGCATGACATTCCAAGGCCAGCGGTGCAAGCGCATCCAGCCGTCTCTACTTATCCGTTGTTGGATACAAGTACCCAAGCCGAGTGGTAAGAGCTGCTTGGTTGGCTGGGCTGAACATCGGCCTTAAAAAATACCAATCCTTTTCCCTCCTCCCGGTGAAGAATGTGAGCCATGTTTTGCTTTTGTTTATTTGTTAAGATGTGATAATGATGCAAGTTTTTTATTATTATTAGCTAGCCCCCGCTCTGAGGTCATTCGCTAGCGTTGACGGAAGTTGTGAAACGGAAACACAAAAACAATCGCGTTCGAATGGAACTGTGTCAAGTGGGCGGGGCCACATCAGGCTAATATGTAAGTTGATTTATACAGACAATTGGGAATTTTTAACACAGTAATGTAAATCTCTTCTACTTTGAGCCAAGAGAGACTGACATGCATACTGTTGACATTAGCCCGCAGTTTACATTGAAGGGCAAGACGTGCTACTCTGTTCTGGGCCAGCTGCAAGGTCCTTTGTTGCAGCACTTCTCCTGCAGGACTTGTTTGATCGACTGTGGTGTTTCCGGACCGGACCCTTGAGCCACCAGTACCCAACCTCCAATCCTCACTCTGGCCTCCACTCCCATCACAAGACCCCCAAACTGGGATCCAACTCTACCCAACCCCCAGGCTTCGTTGCGGCCTCCTGCTGGGCCCTGATATTATCTATTATACAGTGTCTATCAGAGCGTCTCTCTCACACACACACACACACAGCAGAGTGTCTCCTCTATTCTTCCTGACGACAAAGACAGAGAAACAGGGAGCCTCACTGTGTAGACATGGGGTTTGTTTTGAGTGATTTGTCCTTATGGAAATGAACATTTCTTCTCCTGTGGAGACTATTGACACACTCTTGGATAAAATGCTGCAGTCCGTTAGTCATTTCACACAAAATACACATGTATGTGTGCACAAACACACACAACAAGTGAGCATGTGCACACATACACACACAAACCACACCTCTGCAAGTACTCCCAACTCTTCAGTTGTCATGTCAGCCAGGATATGGTTTATTCATGATCTATTATATGTTCACAGTTTAAATCCATTTAATAAAGAAGAGAATATGTGACGGAGAGACAGAAGCAGGAGAGATAGGCAGGAAGAGAAAGACAGGGGAGTAGAAAGGTGACATCATTACTATTATACTATTAGAATATAGACTTGAATTAAAGGTCAGAGAAGGATCTCTCTAACACACACACACGAGCAGAGGTGACATCATTAGACATATAAACTCTTGTAAAACTGCATAGAGGTTCAAAAAGGTATAACTAAAATAGGTTTTTCTTTCTGTATGGGTTTACATTGGGTTCTGTATGGAATCAGTAATTGGACCATCTATTCACAATGCACCTGACCTTGCAGCTGTGCAAGTATTTACTGTACAATTAAGTAATGTGCAAGAAACAAGTAAGAAGCCGTTACAAAGCATGTGAAAACCTATCTTACCTTGTTAGTGAACCACTGATATACAATATATGTAGTGTGTGTGTGCGTGTGTGTGTAGAGAAGTATAGCACCATGGGTGCTGTGAAATCAGAGGTCATTAATTAATAGTGGGTGTACTGTATTAACGTTCCCAGGACACTGAAGAATGAACACTTTGTTTCCTTTAGCAGCATGTCACTCTGACTAATTACTGGTACTGATCGCAAGAAGGAAACTAACGGGATTTTAAACTCCCTTTGCTGCTGTGTGCTGTGTGTTGCCTACATCTTTTTCACTTCTCCGTATCCTCTATTTCTTCAATCACAACAGTAAGTGTGTGTGTGCGTGTGTGTGTCTGTGTGTGCATGCGGTCACAGCCGTACATGTGTGCAAGCCTTTATCTATGGTGAAAGACTAGGGCCGACTGATATCAATCTGAACATCATAAGAGACAAAAGACAAAGCTACAATCACAGAATAGCTCATTAGCCATCTGGCAAAACAAGAAGACAATACTTTACTCCGCTGGCATATAATTCTACAAGCTCTCACAGTCTCGCGTCAGAATTAGATGTTAACAGTTTCTTAAAAGTTAAATTTCGAAGTTCTTCCAAACTTAACCTTAACTTAAGGTTATGTTTAGGCATTAACTTAAAACAAAAATATAAAAACAACTTTCTATCGCTGGATTCAAACATGCAACGTTTAGAATCAGAGGCAGATGCTTATCTGCCATCCCTGTCCCCTGTCCCATCTGCCATCCCTGTCCACAATGCCCTAGCAAAACCAAAACCTACAGTACTTGAAGGTAACAGCGCTCATCCCCCGACGTCCTCACACATGGATGGACGTCAAATATCAGAGGTGGTTCATTGAAATAGGCTCAGGTAATGAGTACCTTGCTTGAGACCTGAAAGACTCATGTCAGCTCCCTGAGCTAATGCCTATGTTATGAATCAGATATAGGCCTAGGACTGTCTGGATATTTGGTTTCTTATCATTCAGAGAATGACACAACCCAATGGGTGTCTTATCAGACAGACAATCAAAGGAGTCAGACAAACAACACAAAACAAGAAACAGACAGACCTAGAGGTACTGAGAGAAAGAGGAGAGAGCAGGGAGAGAAGGAGAGAGGAAGGGAGGGATAGTTTTGCCAAATAGTGTTTAATGCCTGTTAATTAGTCTAAGTAGAGATATAGTTTCACAATAATATAACAGAGCCCTAGGGCAGAAAGGAGAACACACACACACACACACACACACCTCAAAACCCAGGTCTATGCTGTGAGAGCCAGTTTAATTATAGTTTTACCAGACAGACTTGATTATCACAGTTACAGTTCTCTCTCTACCTCCCTCCTTTCTCTCCCTCAGAAATAGTGGGAGATAGAAAAACTCAAGTTGGTTCACTCTACTAAAAAAACTAGGTGAGATTTCTATGGGTTGCTCAAACTGTGTGGCATACTTTTTTTTTTACCCCTACAATGAACTTTTACAAAAGTAATTGTTTTGAACTCATTTGAACTCATTCTGTTATTGTATTAAACTCCTACAGGTTTTCATTGTTCCCCTCTAATCGTGGACTGGGGGTCAAAAGTATACACTTAGTGTACAAAACATTATGAACACCTGCTCTTTCCATGACATAGGGTGAATCCAGGTGAAAGCTATTGATGTCACTTATTAAATACACCTCAATCAATGTAGATGAAGGGGAGGAGAGAGGGTGAATGAGCAAAACAAAATATTTAAGTGCCTTTGAACCAGGTATGGTAGTAGTTACCAGCTGCACTGGTTTGTGTAAAGAACTTCAACACAGCTGGGTTCTTCAAACTCAGCCATTTCCTGTGTGTATCAAGAATGGTTCACCACCCAAAGGACATCCAGCCAACTTGACACAACTGTGGAAAGCATTGGAGTCAACATGGGCCAAGATCCCTGTGGAACGCTTTCGACACCTTGTATAGTACATGCATCGACGAATTGAGGCTGTTTTGTACACTCAGTGTATATGTATAGTCAAAACGATGTGTAAATGTTATCTATTGTTACAGTTGATTGACTATATATTAGCTGGGCCCCTTTACATTAGCCTGTCCTAAAATACCATTATGCTGAAATACAAACCACGATTGACATTGATGAAATACCTACATACTATTAGCTAGCTCCCATACAGAGAGGTCCACATTCCCCTCTATCTGTCAATTTCTTTACCTATGTCTCTCTATTTTCTCCATCCCCCTCTCTCCATCTCCACCCTCTCTCTTTCTCGCTCGCCTCTTCCTGGAACAGACACGCAAGACCCGGTTGTCATAGAAACCTGGCTCTCTCGGTAAACGTACATTTAAGTACACACACACGCTGTATTTACTAAATACTTAATGGATCTGCTGAGGGGGTTATTATAAGACCACTGACTTACTGCCTGGACTGACCGATGCACAGTATTTCTGATAGAAGCTCTGCTGCATGTGTGTGTGTATGTGTGTGTGCACTTTCTGAATATGAAAACACTCCTCTACAAATGTCAACGTCTAACGAGAGAAAGAAGAACAAGATAAATGAAAGAGTGAAAATGGAGGATGAAATATGTACCTTGACATAAGCTTAGGTCAAAGTGCATATTTACAATAACACACAGTAAGAACTCGCTCCCTGTCTTCCTTTCCTCCTTTGGCTCTACTGGGATTTGGACATTTCATTCATCTACAGCTCAATGCATCGGAGAGAAGAAAAAACTAAGGAAGGAACTCATTGACCAGATACTCCTCCTTTTCCCTCCCTCTCTCTCTTCCCTCTGGTCCATACAAGAGCTTAGCATACATATGTATCATGCCTGCATGGTAGGGTCAGAGTTCCCTTCCTTCCTTGTAGGGTTAGAGTTCCCTTCCTTCTGGTAGGGTCAGGTTTAGAGTTCCCTGTCTTCCCAGTAGGCCAAGTCCTGACCCTCAAGTATGTCTTGTGTAAAAAACTAAGGAAGAAACTCATTGACCAGATACTCCTCTTCTCTTAGCATACATAGGATCTTAATTTGATCACTCTTTTGTTGCACACAGTAACCCACTGAACAGGTCATCTGGTATAATTTCATTGCTCAACAGTTTGTACACTATAAAAAATATATAAATTAGGGGCTTATTAAATATTACATCCCCAAAAATGTACATAAAAATACAGGTTTCTGGTTTTATTTCAATACTTCAATACCTTACTTCATTTTTATATGCTCAAAAAGCATAACATTTGAAATGTAAATTCAATATACTGCTAAATCTGAACAATTATTTTGGAGTTAAAATGACAACAATGAAAATGGTGTTTAATTGACTTAACATTTTTAATCAACTTGCCATGTGGCTCAGTTTTTAGAGGTTTGTGGGTACTTATACACAATGTTACAGTATATGTATGTCTATTTCTATACTAGTATTAAGCAGTTTGTTGTGCTATGAGGTGTAATAGATCATGATAAACTGATATCAAAACAGTTGGGCATATTGACGTTCAAAGATGAGGTCACACTGCTCACTGGGCACTGCACCCGACGCATTTGTCGGAGGACATTTTTGTTGTCGACAGTAACACAAATGTCTGAAAGTTGTGCGTGCATTGAAATGGAAGTTGCAGGGGGGTTATTGTGGTTTGTACATGCTGTGCAATAACAGGTAATTACCACTAATTACTTCATGCTACTTAGATAAGTTTCAGCCATACGTTCTACTGTATGTTAGAGTTGCCAATGCTGCTTTGCGTATTGTTTATTGCATGTAGTATTATTCTGTACTGCCATAAGCGTTATTATTGCATTGGTTGCACAAGTACTTTTTCAGAAGTGGTTTAATGGTTGTATTGGTAAACAGTCTTTACATGCACACGCTACCACAGCATTTTCCATAGTGGCCACTTTTCACACCAAAGTACGTTCATCTCTAGGAGACAGAACGCGTCTCCTTCCTGAGCGGTATGTCGGATGCCTGGTCCCATGGTGTTTATACTTGCGTACTATTGTTTGTAAAGATGAACATGGTACCTTCAGGCATTTGAAAATTACTCCCAAGGATGAACCAGACTTGTGGAGGTCTACAATTGTTTTTCTGAGGTCTTGATTTTCCCATGATGTCAAGCAAAGAGGAACTGAGTTTGAAGGTAGGCCTGGAAATACATCCACAGGTACACCACCAATTGACTCAAGTGGCGTCAATTAGCCTATCAGAAACTTCTAAAGCCATGACATACTTTTGGGGGATTTTCCAGGCTGTTTAAAGGCACAATCAACTTAGTGTATGTAATCTTCTGACCCACTAGAATTGTGATACAATGAATTATAAGTGAAATAATCTGTCTGTAAACAATTGTTGGAAAAATTACTTGTGTCATGCACAAAGTAGACGTCCCAACCGACTTGCCAAAACTATAGTTTGTAAACAAGAAATTTGTGGAGTGGTTGAAAAACGAGTTTTAATGACTCCAACCTAAGTGTATGTAAACTTCCGACTACATTTGTATGTATATAGCGGGTGAGGGCATTCACAGCTGACCGCTTAGACTGGTGAGGGCATACCAGCAAACCGTTTTTACATGGCCCTTCTAGACGGATTTAGTTACCAACAGTTTTTTACATGGTCCATCATTTCTCCGGATTTAGCGACCAATAGTTTTAACATGGTCCTTCAAGCTGGATGAGTTGTTTCCATGCTCCCGGATGCAGACGAGTTATCCTGCATCCCTAAGATGTATGAGACGACTGTCACCACCCACCTAAGCCCATAGGAGGTCCTACTACACACCTCTCTTCATCTAAGAGACTACCAGCCCTGCTCCAGGCATACTCAGTGGTAGGGAGTAACCCCACCCTCTCTAGTTGGGAGCTGATGAGGCAATATGAGTACCTGCGTCATGAGCAGCAAGAGATCAGGGGGCATACTCTAGGACCACCCGGCCTGAGTCACCGCTGAGGGAGCACTCTTACCACCCCCGCTACTCTTAGCAGCATTGCTCTAGGCCTTCCCAGCTATCGTGGTACTCCCTGAGTCGGCCCGGCAACTCTCCTGAGAGACACTACTCCAGGCCCTCCGGGTGTTCGCCACCTCCACGGAACCGTTGGGACCCCAACTACATCCTGAGGTGTCCTAGCTATTCAACAGATCTTTGTCGCTCCAGGCCCCCCCGGTTGGAAACTACGTTGTATATGCCCTAGTGTCGGGAGCGCCCTCTCCCCAGAGGCGGACGAGTTGCTCTCCTGACCGATGTCCCTATAAGCCCCCCCCGGCCAGAGGCACGGGGGCGTAGGGTACATTTCTGCTCTCCAGAGCGGCCTACCTCTCAGCAGATGAAGACAACTCCAGAGTGCACAGTCCACGACACCAAGGTCTGCATCCTCCTCAGCCAGCTCCTCGAGTACCCACAGTTAAGGAGACTCCCGCTCCAGTCATGGAGCCACAGCCAGCCGCTGTTTTGGGGCCTGTTCTGGTTGCCGTTGCGGAGTCTTCCTCTCCTTCCAGTGGGAATACCCTGCTAGCAGAGGCAGACGCTCTGGTGCCCGAGGTTCGACTGTCTTCAACTCTGGAACCTTCAGACACAAATAGCCCTGCTCTCCCTCAGGAGCCACTCACTGCTTCTGGCCCAGAGCACAGCCCACGTTGAATTCGTTGCCCGCTCCTTGGAAGGAGCCACAGCCTGCAGCTACTGCAGAGGCCAAGTACATGCCAGACATTGGGGCATCTCCAGTTACAGCCTGGTGGGACCTGCTGATCCCAGGCCTGGAGTCCCTGCCTGCCCCACCTGCTAGCACTGTGGTAGTTCCAGCCCTGAGGGTCTTGCTACCTCCAGATATTGCCTCAGGTGACCTGCCAGACATCACCACGGGTGACCGACCAGAAGTCACCCCTGATGTCTGCCCTGACCTAGTTGTCCAGCTCCATTTCATCCTGGTAGGGTCAGGTCAGAGTCCCCTTCCTTCCCGGGATGGTCAGAGTTCCCTTCCCAGTAGGTTTACAATTCCTTTCCTTTCCGGTAGGGTTTGAGTTCCCTTCCCACCTGGTAGGGTTAGATTTACAGTTTTGGGTCTACCTGGCAGGTGAAACGTGTCCAAGCTTTGAGTTTATTGCCACTCAAGTAGGTCCAGTGTATCATGCATGCATGGTAGGGTCAGAGCTCCCTTCCTTCTGGTAGGGTCAAGTTTAGAGTTCCCTGCCTTCCCAGTAGGCCAAGTATGTCCTGACCCTCAAGTATGTCTTGTGTAAAAAACTAAGGAAGAAACTCATTAACCAGATACTCCTCCTTCTCTTGGCATACATATGAAGGATCTTCATTTGAACACTCTTTTGTTGCACACAGTAACCCACTGAACAGGTCATCTGGTATAATTTCATTGCTCAACAGTTTGTACACTGTAAAAAAAAAACAAGGCTGAGTGAATATTATCCCCCAAAAAATGTACATAAAAATGCAGTTTTCTGTTTTTACTTCAATACCTTACTTCATCTTTATATGTTCAAAAAGCATACAGTGCCTTGCGAAAATATTCAGCCCCCTTGAACTTTACGACCTTTTGCCACATTTCAGGCTTCAAACATAAAGATATAAAACTGTATATTTTTGTGAATCAACAACAAGTGGGACACAATCATGAAGTGGAACGACATTTATTGGATATTTCAAACTTTTTTAACAAATCAAAAACAATGAAAAATTGGGCGTGCAAAATTATTCAGCCCCCTTAAGTTAATACTTTGTAGCGCCACCTTTTGCTGCGATTACAGCTGTAAGTCGCTTGGGGTATGTCTCTATCAGTTTTGCACATCAAGAGACCCATTCCTCCTTGCAAAACAGCTCGAGCTCAGTGAGGTTGGTTGGAGAGCATTTGTGAACAGCAGTTTTCAGTTCTTTCCACAGATTCTCGATTGGATTCAGATCTGGACTTTGACTTGGCCATTCTAACACCTGGATATGTTTATTTTTGAACCATTCCATTGTAGATTTTGCTTTATGTTTTGGATCATTGTCTTGTTGGAAGACAAATCTCCGTCCCAGTCTCAGGTCTTTTGCAGACTCGATCAGGTTTTCTTCCAGAATGGTCCTTTATTTGGCTCCATCCATCTTCCCATCAATTTGAACAATCTTCCCTGTCCCTGTTGAAGAAAAGCAGGCCCAAACCATGATGCTGCCACCACCATGTTTGACAGTGGGGATGGTGTGTTCAGGGTGATGAGCTGTGTTGCTTTTACGCCAAACATAACATTTTGCATTGCTGCCAAAAAGTTCAATTTTGGTTTCATCTGACCAGAGCACCTTCTTCCACATGTTTGGTGTGTCTCCCAGGTGGCTTGTGGCAAACTTTAAACAACACTTTTTATGGATATCTTTAAGAAATGGCTTTCTTCTTGCCAGTCTTCCATAAAGGCCAGATTTGTGCAATATACGACTGATTGTTGTCCTATGGACAGAGTCTCTCACCTCAGCTGTAGATCTCTGCAGTTCATCCAGAGTGATCATGGGCCTCTTGGCTGCATCTCTGATCAGTCTTCTCCTTGTATGAGCTGAAAGTTTAGAGGGACGGCCAGGTCTTGGTAGATTTGCAGTGGTCTGATACTCCTTCCATTTCAATATTATCGCTTGCACAGTGCTCCTTGGGATGTTTAAAGCTTGGGAAATCTTTTTGTATCCAAATCCGGCTTTAAACTTCTTCACAACAGTATCTCGGACCTGCCTAGTGTGTTCCTTGTTCTTCATGATGCTCTCTGCGCTTTTAACGGACCTCTGAGACTATCACAGTGCAGGTGCATTTATACGGAGACTTGATTACACACAGGTGGATTGTATTTATCATCATTAGTCATTTAGGTCAACATTGGATCATTCAGAGATCCTCACTGAACTTCTGGAGAGAGTTTGCTGCACTGAAAGTAAAGGGGCTGAATAATTTTGCACGCCCAATTTTTCAGTTTTTTATTTGTTAAAAAAGTTTGAAATATCCAATAAATGTCGTTCCACTTCATGATTGTGTCCCACTTGTTGTTGATTCTTCACAAAAAAATACAGTTTTATATCTTCATGTTTGAAGCCTGAAATGTGGCAAAAGGTCGCAAAGTTCAAGGGGGCCGAATACTTTCGCAAGGCACTGTAACACCCGCTGTAAGTATACAGCGGGCGAGAGCATTCACAGCTGACGCTCAGACGGGTGAGGGCATGCCAGCCAACCATTTTTACGTGGTCCTTCTAGCAGGATTTAGTGACCAATATTTTTTTTTACAAATATTAAACAATATGACACGATCACTGAAAGTAACTAATGAAAAAGATTAAGTAAATCTAACAAATGATAACAGTTTTGGAATTGATAAAATTATGTTGGATCTAAGCAATTTTTTAGATGTTGGACTTAATATATTAGTGTTTGTGAAACACCAAAAATGAAGTATATTATTACATAAAAATATCCCATGTTGGAAATTCTCAGAAACCTGCTGTAAATAGTTTACTCATTTTTTTCAAACTAGAACTAGCACAATATTTTTTAGTGTAGAGGACAAACATGTTTTGGTTCTGGAGAGCAACCCATTTGACTGCTGAAGAGAGAGATAGCAAAAATGATTGAAAGGGAAAGAGAGAAAAGAAGGAGAGAAAGAGGGAGAGAAAGAGGGATTAATGGAGCGTTCACTCAGTCCAATTTTCCTTTCATTCTACATCCACAGCTCAATTACAGCTTATGGAGTCCTGACTGGTTAACAAAGTGTTAGCCTGTCAGACCTTTACAAAAAACAAAGACAAAACAAATGTGAAAAAAACCACATTGTTTACATTTACTTTGTTTACAAACATTGGAGTAAAACAAGCTTATATGTTGGGTTCTGATGGGGTACGACAGTTGAACTAAGCTCATGAGACATTTATACGTTATATTCTACAAGAATCAATAGGTACATATCATTAATTTATAAGTCCAAAAATAGACGTAGCAACTACGGATTGTCACTTTAACTGGCAGTGACCTTCATACAGCAGCCGAACTAGAGTGTGATCCAATAACCTGCCCCCCCAAAATGTTCTGTCCACTGTTCCACGAATGTTCCACAAAATCGTTCCCATGTCCCGCATTTGGGCTTTTTAGATGCGGTCACCATAAGTTCACCGGTGTAAACATTACTACTGCAACATGTCAAAACCATCTGTTCACATGTGGAGAGAATAACATTATTTCAACATCACATGTGAATCTGCAAATTTGATTTTCACATGATTGTTCTTCAATGGGAACTTATAATTACATGTGAAACTGCTAATTTGACTTTCACTTTCAAATGTGGAATTGCAAGTTCACATGTGAAGTAAAAATATGTTATTCTCCTTACATGTGAAAAGTTGGTGTTAATATGTGAACTCTACATTTAATACTAGTGAAAATATGGTTTCAAGTGTGAAATTGAAGCTCAGCATGTGAAAACAGCTATTTCACACGTGAAAACATTAGTGAAACTGCGATTTTCAAATGTGAAACTGCTAATTTGACATGTGCTTTTTGTAAGGGCAGCCACAGAGTACAATGTCTCTCACACACACACACACACACACACAATATATAGAAGACCACACAGAACCAAGAGATATAAAATATCAGATACCAGCAGTACCACATAGCTTAAACACTCCAACTCCTAGACCTAGAATGACAAAGCTGGAACCACATAGATCGATCCATTGGGCTAGATCACACCAGCTCCTAGACCCAAACAATTGTATATTGAAGCAACAACCAGGAGCAGCTCCAGACCCAGAGCTCTGCTCCCACCTTACCTGTGGAGGTGAGCCCGGTGCAGGGGTCTGGATTAGAAGTATAGGGGGTTTAGGAGCTGGAGGTAAGGGATGTTACAGTGGAGTGACTGCCTACCTTTCTCGAGTGTCCCTGTGAGGAAGCGGTAGAAAAATCGAAAGACTTTGGTCAGCTGTCGCTTGCATCTCTTCCTGCAATGGCTCATCTTGACTCTGTAGTGGCAACGATAGTCACAATTGTTGGGGTAAACGCGAGTGTTGCGGGGTATCGACTAGGCAGAAAACAAGTGAAAAGAGGAAAGGAAGTAAAGGGGACGTAAAGTGTAGCTGCTTGCTGCTCCTTTCTCGCTCGCTTGCTCTCTCCTTCTCTCTCTCCGTTTATTCGTGGCTCCACCTGTAGGACTCCGGCTGTCAATCAACAACAGTGTTCTGTCTCCTCCCCTTTATCCTTTGAGAATCCCCTAACTCAACCTGATTGGCTGGGAGAGTGGTAGAAAATTCCGGACCAACTGACTTGTACTATACAACTACTATTGAGTGACAGGTTGTTTTCCTCTCCTATTTTCTCTCCTCTCCTCTTTCTCTTTTCTTCTCTTCTCTTGTTCCTCCAGTTACCATTTATTTTTTCCTTCTCGTCTTTCTCCTGTTGTTTACCTTTACTTGCTGCTTTCAAAGAAACAAACACTGCCTGGGAGGTTTGTTTTGGTGCGAGCCAGCAGGAGAGTAAGTGTGCCTGTTGTGTTTGTGTGTGTGTATTTGTGCCAGACGGAGGGTAAGTAATGCGACAGGGAGAAGCAAAGCAAACACAGCATTTAGCACCACGCACCACTCTCCGCTCCTCCTCTCGCCTATTTCTCTCCTGCTCTCTCTCTCGCTCTCTTTCTATCTATCTTATTCATCTCCTCTCTTCTTCTCTCCCAGTGTACAGATTTATCATCTTAATTTGAGCCAGTTTGCTACAGCAGGAAAATAATCCCGCAGTAACAGGACAATATTATGTGGATTAGAATTAAATTACATTTTTTTGTAGGGGGTTGATACATTTTTATCAACGCAAATCAAGTCTGACATTTTAAAGTGGAAATGACAAACTTTAGAAGCCTTTTTATACCTTGAAGTACAAGTTAGCATTTCCTGTGCAGGAACCTTCTCAGCAACAAAAGAGTGATCAAATTAAGATCCTAAATCTGTATCCTAAACTCTAGTATGGACCAGAGGGAAGAGAATGAGAGAGGGAGGGAGAAGGAGGAAAAACAATTAGTTCCATCCTCCATGTTTTCTTCTCTCCGATGCATTGAGCGGTAGATGGATGATAGGTCCGAAGCCCAGTAGCGCCAAAGGAGGAGAGGAAGATGGGGAGTGAGTTCTCCCTCTATAAGTAGTACTGTAGCAGAAACCCCAGTAGAGAGAGGAGTGGATGAGAAGGAGATGGGGAATATGTTTTTCCACTTGTAATAGTAATCCCAGTTGATGGAGAAAAAGAATGAGAGATATACTAGTATCAGACGAGAGGATAGGGTTCTAATCCTCTAAAGACAGCCATCTCTCTTGCTCCCTTTCTCTTTCTCTGTCACACATCTGTCTTCTCTTCTCCTTTCTCTCTCACTCTTTCGCTTCTGTCCTCTCAGTCCCTGACCCATCACTCAATCAGTACAGTGGAAAAACCCCAGAACTCAGTCGAAGTCTCTCTCACATTCTAGTAGACCCTGCTTTCACCTCACTCTCTCATTTTATCTCTCCCTCTCTGTCTATCTAGTTCGGTAGACTAGAGGATATTCCGTTGGGCCAGTAACCGAAAGGTCGCTGGTTTGAATACCCAAGCCGACAAGTGTGCCCTTGAGCAAGGCCCTTATTTGCTCCAGGGCCGCTGTAGTACTATGGCTGACCCTGTAAAGCAACACATTTCACTGCACCTATCTGGTGTATGTGACCATAAAACATTGTCTCTCAGCTGAATTAGAGCTGATTATGGTTGCCAAGGCAACCACAGATTCCCAAAAAAAGCTTTGCCAACTTTTGCTAGAAGAGCGACTGAGATGATGTTGATCAATGCTGACTATTGAAATCTGATGTATGCACTCACTCTTTCTATCTTAGTACAACTTTAATACACACAATCATGCAAACACACACGTATGCAAGCACACACACAGCGTCAGAGTATGATCTGATGATAATGTAGGTAGTTAATATTTGATGGACTCTGCTATGCCCTGAGGCAAATCCAGGAGAGAGAGAAAGGACTACCCAGCATTCATCTCTCTTGATTTCAGAACAACAGACAACGACTGAATCAGAATGCCAACATCCGACCTCAGGTTAGTGGAGAGTGATTGTCCCAGGTGAAGCTGCAACTGCTTTTCAATTAGTTAATGACCACCAGTAGAGACATAGCCACAGAGTCAAACACACCGACAAAGGTTTGACAAAAGGTATGCAGGAAGATAGGAGTGAGAACCAACATGTGGTGTGTATGGGGACCGAGAGGTATGTGTGTGGGGGGCCTGGAGGTGTTTTTCTTCTAACTGTGTGACACATGTACAGGAGACGAGCCAAAACACAGCGGCCAGCTCTCAGTCTGCGCAGTGTGTGAGTCACCACAAAGACTTCCAGGGTGAGAGACATATTGAGGCAGGTTTTTGCCTAAATAGAGAGAACAAGAAGAACTCACAGACCCCAGGGACCCAATAACACCCCCCCACACACACACACACACGGTAATAGTCTATACTTTCCTTCAGTTCTCTTCTAAATCAAATTGTATTTGTCACATGCGCTAAATTCAAGGGGTGGACTTTACCATGAAATGCTTGCTCACGAGCCCTTCCCAACGATGGAGAGTAAAATAAATAAATCATAAAACATAAAAATAGTAAGACAAGAGGAAAACAATACACAAGAATGAAGTTATATACAGGGAGTACCAGTAACAGATACAAGGTATTTGAGGTAGATATGTACATGAGGGAGGTCACCGGTGACACAAGTTAGTGGCCACACAGTGGCCTCCAACTTAATCATCAAGTTTGCAGACGACACAACTGTAGTAGGCCTGATTACCAACAATGACGAGACAGCCTCCAGGGAGGAGGTGAGGGCGCTGGCGGAGTGGTGCCAGGAAAAAAATCTCTCCCTCAAGTCAGCAAAACAAAGGAGCTTATCGTGGACTTCAGGAAACAGCAGTGGGAGCACGCCCCTATCCATACCAATGGGACCGCAGTGCAGAAGGTGAAAAGCTTCAAGTTCCTTGGCGTACACATCACTGACTATCTAAAATGGCCCACCCACACAGACAGTGTGCTGAAGAAGGTGCAACAGTGCCTCTTCAACCTCAGGAGGCTGAAAAAAATGTGTCTTGGCCCCTAAGACCCTCACAAACATTTACAGATGCACAATTGAGAGCATCCTGTCAGGCTGTATCACCGCCTGGTACGGCAACTGCACAGCCTGCAACCACAGGGCTCTCCAGAGGGTTGCGTGGTCTGCTCAAACGCATCACCTGGGGCACACTGCCTTCCCTCCAGGACACCTACAGCACCAATGGCACAAGAAAGCCAAAAAGATAATCAAGGACATCAACCACCCAAGCTTCTATCTCAAGGCTGTTAAACTGTTAAATAGCCATCACTAGCCGGTTTCCACCCAGTTACTCAACCCTGAACCTTAGAGGCTGCTGCCCTATGTACATAGACATGGAATAACTGGTCACATTAATAATGGAACACTAGTCATTTTAATCATGTTTACAAACTGCTTTAATAATTTCATATGTATATACTGTATTCTATTCTACTGTATTTTAGTCAATGCCACTCCGACATGGCTCATCCTAATTTTTTTATTTTATTTAACATTTATTTACCTATTTAATATATTTCTTAATTCCATTCTTTTACATTTTGAATTGTGTTTATTTTTGTGAATTGTTAGATACTACTGCACTGTTGGAGCTAGGAACACAAGCATTTTGCTATACCCGCCATAACATCTGCTAAATATGTGTATGTGACCAATAAAATTAGATTTGATTGTCTGAGGCTGTCAGAAGATGACGTGGAAAACGGCCACAGTGACCACTGTTACCTTCAAGTAGGTTTTGGAAGGTTATTCTGGAAGGGGATGGCAGATGGGAGTAAGCATCTGCATCTGCTTCCAAAGGGCTGGATGCATGTTCAAATCCATTGATAGAAAGTTGTTTTTGATATTTTTGTTTTAAGTCTGTCCTACACCTAACTGGTTTACCTTAACCATTCGGAGTTAATGCCTAACCTTAAGAATTTTGAGTTAATGCTAGACACTGACGGTTCAGAAACATGGATGAACGTCTAATTCTGACATTTGACTGTGAGAGCTTGTTGGTACATAAAGGCAGAGTACATTGACTGACTAGGCATCAGGATAGATAATCATGAGAGTAAGAATAAAGAACGGAGTAGCAGCAGAATATGATGAGTGAAAGTGTGTGTATATGTGTGTGTGTGTGTGTGTGTGTGTGTGTAGTGTCTTTATGTGTGTGTAGTGTGTGGGAATGTGTGTGGGTCTTGTGTGAGAATGTCAGTGTAGTTTGTGTGTGTGTGTGTGTGTAAGTATATAGTGTGTATACAGTGCATTCGGGAAGTATTCAGATCCCTTGACATTTTCCCACATTTTGTTACGGTACAGCTACAATCGTAGCCAAAGGTTTTGAGAATGACACAAATATTAATTTTCACAAAGTCTGCTGCCTCAGTTTGTATGATGGCAATTTGCATATACTCCAGAATGTTATGAAGAGTGATCAGATGAATTGCAATTAATTGCAAAGTCCCTCTTTGTCATGCAATTGAACGGAATCACAAAAAAAACATTTACACTGCATTTCAGCCCTGCCTCAAAAGGACCAGCTGACATCATGTCAGTGATTCTCTCATTAACACAGGTGTGAGTGTTGACGAGGACAAGGCTGGAGATCACGCTACCATGCTGATTGAATTTGAATAACAGACTGGAAGCTTCAAAGACGATTGTGCTTGGAATCATTGTTCTTCCTCTGTCAGCCATGGTTACCTGCAAGAAAACATGTGCCGTCATCATTGCTTTGCACAAAAAGGGCTTCACAGGCAAGGATATTGCTGCCAGTAAGATTGCACCTAAATCAACCATATATCGGATCATCAAGAACTTCAAGGAGAGCGGTTCAATTGTTGTGAAGAAGGCTTCAGGGTGCCCAAGAAAGTCCAACATGCACCAGGACCTTCTCCTAATGTTGATTCAGCTGCGGGATTGGGGTACCACCAGTACAGAGCCTGCTCAGGAATGGCATCAGGCAGGTGTGAGTGCATCTGCACGCACAGTGATGCAAAGACTTTTGGAGGATGGCCTGGTGACAAGAAGGGCAGCAAACAAGCCACTTCTCTCCAGGAAAAACATCAGGGACAGACAGATATTCTGCAAAAGGTACAGGGATTGGACTGCTGAGGACTGGGGTAAAGTCATTTTCTCTGATGAATCCCCTTTCCGATTGTTTGGGGCATCCGGAAAAAAGCTTGTCCGGAGAAGACAAGGTGAGTGCTACCATCAGTCCTGTGTCATGCCAACAGTAAATTATTCTGAGACCATTCATGTGTGGGGTTGCTTTTCAGCCAAGGGAGTGGGCTCACTCACAATTTTGCCCAAGAACACAGCCATGAATAAAGAATGGTACCAACACATTCTCCGAGAGCAACTACGCCCAACCATCCAGGAACAGTTTGGTGACGAACAATGCCTTTTCCAGCATGATGGAGCACCTTGCCATCAGGTAAAAGTGATAACTAAGTGTCTCGGGGAAGAAAACATCGATATTTTGGGTCCATGGCCAGGAAACCTCCCAGACCTTTATCCCATTGAGAACTTGTGGTCAATCCTCAAGAGGCGGGTGGACAAACAAAAACCAACAAATTCTGACAAACTCCAAGCATTGATTATGCAAGAATGGGCTGCCATCAGTCAGGATGTGGCTCAGAAGTTAATTGACGGCATGCCAGGGCGGATTGCAGAGGTCTTGAAAAAGAAGGGACAACACTGCAAACATTGACTCATTGCATCAACTTCATGTAATTGTCAATAAAAGCCTTTGACACTTATGAAATGCTTGTAATTATACTTCAGTATTCAGTACAGTGAAGCAGCAAACTTTGTGAAAATTAATATTTTTGTCATTTTCAAAACTTTTGGCCACGACTATATATTCTAAAATTTATGAATTTATGATTTTTTTTTGTTGAATTTCTCTCATAAATCTACACACAATACCCCATAATGATGAAGTGAAAACAGCTATTTGGATATTTTTGCAAATGTATTAAAAATAAAAATCAGAAATACCTTATTTACATAAGTATTCAGTCCCTTTGCTATGAGACTACTGTTACCATCATTCATTCTTGATGTTTCTACAACATGATTGGAGTCCACCTCTGGTAAATTCAATTGATTGGACATGATTTGAAAAGGCACACACCTGTCTACATAAGGTCCCCCAGATGAAAGTGCATGTCAGAGCAAAAACCAAACCGAGACAGGATTGTTTAGGCTTGATTGTGTCGAGGCACAGACCTGGGGAAAGGTACCAAAACTTTTCTGCAGCATTGAAGGTCCCCAAAAACACAGTGGCCTCCATCATTCTTAAATGGAAGAAGTTTGGAACCACCAAGACTGTTCCTAGAGCTGGTTGCTAGGCCAAACTGAGCAATCGGGGGAGAAGGGCCTTAGTCAAGGAGGTGACCAAGAACCCAAGGGTCACTCTGACAGAGCTCCAGAGTTCCTCTATGGAGATGGGAGAACCTTACAGAAGGACAACCATCTCTGCAGCACTCCACCAATCAGGCCTTTATGGTGGAGTGGCCAGACAGAAGCCACTCCACAGTACAAGGCATATGACTGCCCGCTTGGAATTTGCCAAAAGGTATCTAAAGGTTTCAGACCATGAGAAACAAGATTCTCTGGTCTGATGAAACTAAGATTGAACTCTTTGGCCTGAATGCCAAGTATCACGTCTGGAGGAAATCTGGCACCATCCCTACGGTGAAGCATGGTGGTGGCAACATCATGCTGCAGGGACTGGGACACAAGTCAGGATTGAGGGAAGATGAACGGAGCAAAGTACAAAGAGATTGTTGATGAAAATCTGCTCCGGAACGCTCATGACGTAAGTCTAGGGCAAAGGTACACCTTTAAACTGGACAACAACCCTAAGCCCACAGCCAAGACAACGCAGGAGTGGCTTCGGGACAAGTGTGGCCTAGCCAGAGCCAAGACTTGAACCCGATCTAACATCTCTGAAGAAACTTGAAAATAGCTGAGCAGCGTTCGCTCACCATCCAACCTGACAGAGCTTCAGAGGATCTGCAGAGAAGAATGGGAGAAACTTCCCAAATACAGGTGTGCCAAGTTTGTATCGTCATACCCAATTAGAATCGAGGCTGTAATCACTACATCATGCTGTGGGGATGTTTTTCAGAGGCAGGTACTGAGAGACTAGTCAGGATCTGTGGCGACCTGTCATTCAGGGCAGAAGGGGCAGAGCCCCAACTGTTTTGAGCTCCACATTTTTAGCAAAATACATATACTGTAGATTTTTTTTTCTACTATGTTATTGACTTGTTTATTGTTTACTCCATGTGTAACTCTGTGTTGGTGTCTGTTCACACTGCTATGCTTTATCTTGGCCATGTCGCAGTTGCAAATGAGAACTTGTTCTCAACTAGCCTACCTGGTTAAATAAAGGTGAACTAAATAAAAAAAATAAAAGGACCTTGTGAAGATGCTGGAGAAAACAGGTACAAAAGTATCTATATCCACAGTAAAACGAGTCCTATATCGACATAACCTGAACGGCTGAAGCCACTGCTCCAAAACCGCCATAAAAAAAGCCTGAATACGGTTTGCAACTGCACATGGGGACAAAGTTCATACTTTTTGGAGAAATGTCCTCTGGTCTGATGAAAGAAAAATAGAACTATTTGGCCATAATGACCATCGTTATGTTTGGAGGAAAAAAGGGGAGGCTTGCAAGCCAAAGAACACCATCCCAACCGTGAAGCACGGGGGTGGCAGCATCATGTTATGGGGGTGGCAGCATCACCTAATGGGGGTGCTTTGCTGTAGGAGGGACTGGTGCACTTCACAAAATAGATGGAATCATGAAGCAGGAAAATTATGTGGATATATTGAAGCAACATCTCAAGCCATCAGTCAGGAAGTTAAAATTTGGTCGCAAATGGGTCTTCCAAATGGACAATGACCCCAAGCATACCGTCAATGTATTGGAGTGGCCATCACAAAGCCTTGACCTCAATCCTATAGAAAGTTTGTGGGCAAAACTGAAAAAGCGTTTGCGAGCAAGGAGGCCTACAAACCTGGCTCTGTCACACCTGCTCTGTCATGAGGAATGGGTCAAAACTTACCCAACTTATTGTGGGAAGCTTGTGGAAGGCTACCCGAAATGTTTGACCCAAGTTAAACAATTTAAAGGCAATGCTACCAAATACTTCTCTGCTGATTGTGCCCAAGAACACAAAGGCAACCTGCCTAAATGATTACAGACCTGTATCACTCACGTCCCTAGCCATGAAGTGCTTTGAAAGGTTGGAATGGCTCACATCAACACCATTATCCTGGAAACCCTAGACAGATGACGCAATCTATTTTTTATTTATTTTTATTTTACCTTTATTTAACCAGGTAGGCAAGTTGAGAACAAGTTCTCATTTACAATTGCGACCTGGCCAAGATAAAGCAAAGCAGTTCGACAGATACAACGACACAGAGTTACACATGGAGTAAAACAAACATACAGTCAATAATACAGTATAAACAAGTCTATATACAATGTGAGCAAATGAGGTGAGAAGGGAGGTAAAGGCAAAAAAGGCCATGGTGGCAAAGTAAATACAATATAGCAAGTAAAACACTGGAATGGTAGTTTTGCAATGGAAGAATGTGCAAAGTAGAAATAAAAATTATGGGGTGCAAAGGAGCAAAATAAATAAATGAAGTAAAATTAAATACAGTTGGGAAAGAGGTAGTTGTTTGGGCTAAATTATAGGTGGGCTATGTACAGGTGCAGTAATCTGTGAGCTGCTCTGACAGTTGGTGCTTAAAGCTAGTGAGGGAGATAAGTGTTTCCAGTTTCAGAGATTTTTGTAGTTCGTTCCAGTCATTGGCAGCAGAGAACTGGAAGGAGAGGCGGCCAAAGAAAGAATTGGTTTTGGGGGTGACTAGAGAGATATACCTGCTGGAGCGTGTGCTACAGGTGGGAGATGCTATGGTGACCAACGAGCTGAGATAAGGGGGGACTTTGCCTAGCAGGGTCTTGTAGATGACATGGAGCCAGTGGGTTTGGCGATGAGTATGAAGCGAGGGCCAGCCAACGAGAGCGTACAGGTCGCAATGGTGGGTAGTATATGGGGCTTTGGTGACAAAACAGATTGCACTGTGATAGACTGCATCCAATTTGTTGAGTAGGGTATTGGAGGCTATTTTGTAAATGACATCGCCAAAGTCGAGGATTGGTAGGATGGTCAGTTTTACAAGGGTATGTTTGGCAGCATGAGTGAAGGATGCTTTGTTGCGAAATAGGAAGCCAATTCTAGATTTAACTTTGGATTGGAGATGTTTGATATGGGTCTGGAAGGAGAGTTTACAGTCTAACCAGACACCTAGGTATTTGTAGTTGTCCACGTATTCTAAGTCAGAGCCGTCCAGAGTAGTGATGTTGGACAGGCGGGTAGGTGCAGGTAGCGATCGGTTGAAGAGCATGCATTTAGTTTTACTTGTATTTAAGAGCAATTGGAGGCCACGGAAGGAGAGTTGTATGGCATTGAAGCTTGCCTGGAGGGTTGTTAACACAGTGTCCAAAGAAGGGCCGGAAGTATACAGAATGGTGTCGTCTGCGTAGAGGTGGATCAGAGACTCACCAGCAGCAAGAGCGACCTCATTGATGTATACAGAGAAGAGAGTCGGTCCAAGAATTGAACCCTGTGGCACCCCCATAGAGACTGCCAGAGGTCCGGACAGCAGACCCTCCGATTTGACACACTGAACTCTATTAGAGAAGTAGTTGGTGAACCAGGCAAGGCAATCATTTGAGAAACCAAGGCTGTCGAGTCTGCCGATGAGGATGTGGTGATTGACAGAGTCGAAAGCCTTGGCCAGATCAATGAATACGGCTGCACAGTAATGTTTCTTATCGATGGCGGTTAAGATATCGTTTAGGACCTTGAGCGTGGCTGAGGTGCACCCATGACCAGCTCTGAAACCAGATTGCATAGCAGAGAAGGTATGGTGAGATTCGAAATGGTCGGTAATCTGTTTGTTGACTTGGCTTTCGAAGACCTTAGAAAGGCACGGTAGGATAGATATAGGTCTGTAGCAGTTTGGGTCAAGAGTGTCCCCCCCTTTGAAGAGGGGGATGACCGCAGCTGCTTTCCAATCTTTGGGAATCTCAGACGACACGAAAGAAAGGTTGAACAGGCTAGTAATAGGGGTGGCAACAATTTCGGCAGATAATTTTAGAAAGAAAGGGTCCAGATTGTCTAGCCCGGCTGATTTGTAGAGGTCCAGATTTTGCAGCTCTTTCAGAACATCAGCTGAATGGATTTGGGAGAAGGAGAAATGGGGAAGGCTTGGGCGAGTTGCTGTTGGGGGTGCAGTGCTGTTGTCCGGGGTAGGAGTAGCCAGGTGGAAAGCATGGCCAGCCGTAGAAAAATGCTTATTGAAATTCTCAATTATGGTGGATTTATCAGTGGTGACAGTGTTTCCTATCTTCAGTGCAGTGGGCAGCTGGGAGGAGGTGTTCTTATTCTCCATGGACTTTACAGTGTCCCAGAACTTTTTTGAGTTGGTGTTGCAGGAAGCAAATTTCTGCTTGAAAAAGCTAGCCTTGGCTTTTCTAACTGCCTGTGTATAATGGTTTCTAGCTTCCCTGAACAGCTGCATATCACGGGAGGCTGTTCGATGCTAATGCAGAACGCCATAGGATGTTTTTGTGTTGGTTAAGGGCAGTCAGGTCTGGGGAGAACCAAGGGCTATATCTGTTCCTGGTTCTAAATTTCTTGAATGGGGCATGTTTATTTAAGATGGTTAGGAAGGCATTTAAAAAAAATATCCAGGCATCCTCTACTGACGGGATGAGATCAATATCCTTCCAGGATACCCCGGCCAGGTCAATTAGAAAGGCCTGCTCGCAGAAGTGTTTCAGGGAGCGTTTTACAGTGATGAGTGGAGGTCGTTTGACCGCTGACCCATTACGGATGCAGGCAATGAGGCAGTGATCGCTGAGATCTTGGTTGAAGACAGCAGAGGTGTATTTAGAGGGGAAGTTGGTTAGGATGATATCTATGAGGGTGCCCGTGTTTAAGGCTTTGGGGAGGTACCTGGTAGGTTCATTGATAATTTGTGTGAGATTGAGAGCATCAAGTTTTATATATTTTATATATATATTTATATATGTTATATATGTATGTTTATATATGTATTTATATATGTTTTATATTCTATATTGCACTCCACACTGCCCTTTCCCACCTGGACAAAAGGAACACTTGTGAGAATGCTTATCATTGACTACAGCTCAGCGTTCAACACCATAGTACCCTCAAAGCTCATCACTAAGCTAAGGACCCTGGGACTAAACACCTTCCTCTGCAATTGGATCCTGGACTTCTTGATGTGTCGCCTCAGGTGGTGAGGGTAGGTAGCAACACATCTGTCACGCTGATCCTCAACAATGGAGCTCCACAAGGGTCCATGCTCAGTCCCCTCCTGTACTCCCTGTTCACCCACGACTGCATGCCCAGGCACGACTCCAACACCATCATTAAGTTTGCAGACGACACAACAGTGGTAGGCCTGATCACCAACAACGACAAGACAGCCTATAGGGATGAGGTCAGAGACCTGGCCGTGTGGTGCCAGAATAACAACCTATGTCCCTCAACGTAACCAAGACTAAGGAGATGATTGTGGACTACAGGAAAAGGAGGACCGAGCACGCCACCATTCTCATCGACCGGGCAGTAGTGGAGCAGGTTGAGAGCTTCAAGTTCCTCGGTGTCCACATCAACAACAAACTAGAATGGTCCAAACACCCCAAGACAGTCGTGAAGAGGGCACGACAATGCCTATTCCCCTTCAGGAAACATACATACTACCTCAATTGGGCCGACCAACCAGTGCTTCCGCACATTGGCTAACCGGGCTATCTGCATTGTGTCACGCCACCCACCCCCTCTTTTACGCTACGGCTACTCTCTGTTCATCATAAATGCATAGTCACTTTAACCATATCTACATGTACATACTACCTCAATCAGCCTGACTAACCGGTGTCTGTATGTAGCCTCGCTACTTTTATGGCCTCGCTACTGTATATAGCCCGTCTTTTTACTGTTGTTTTATTTCTTTACTTACCTATTGTTCACCTAACCTCTTTTTTGCACTATTGTTTAGAGCCAATAGTGCATTTCACTGTAAGGTCTTACACCTGTTGTATTCGGCGCATGTGACAAATAAACTTTGATTTGATTTG
The DNA here is from genome assembly GCF_018296145.1 of Oncorhynchus tshawytscha. Classification (NCBI taxonomy): domain Eukaryota; kingdom Metazoa; phylum Chordata; class Actinopteri; order Salmoniformes; family Salmonidae; genus Oncorhynchus; species Oncorhynchus tshawytscha. Next base: position 49,779,176 of record NC_056429.1, on the reverse strand, counting down.
TATGTAAACTTCTGACCCATTGGGAATGTGATGAAATAAATAAAAGCTGAAATAAATCATTCTCTCTACTATTATTCTGACATTTCACATTCTTAAAATAAAGTGGTCATCCTAACTGACTTTTTACTAAGATTAAATGTCAGGAATTGTGAAAACTGTATTTAGCTATGGTGTATGTAAACGTCCGACTTCAACTATATATATGTTTTGGCATTAATACAAATCACATATCAGTTTGCAAACAATGTAAAAAAAAAAATACATATATATATCATTGAGTTAATAAAGCCGCATACAAACATGTAAGGCAGCTCCAAAATGCAGGTGTTTCAGCCTAGCTCAGTCAGCAGAAAATAGGAGCGTTGCTCCGTGATTGGCTCAGTGTTCTGTCACTCATGGGGACACTACGTCACGGCCAAGTAGTAAAGGTAGACATCGAAAATTCAAGCCCTTTGGCTCCTGCCATAGAATTACATTAGTAGTGCCCTTCCAAGAAGGCTCAAGGTCATTGGCCAGATATATATATATATATATAGTCTCGTAATTGTGGATAGAGTCAGTGCAAGATAGGGTCAACGCAGATAGTCTATTTAGCAGTCATATCGTTGGTCCGAGAACCAATGTTCGCTAGCGGTAGCAGAGTGAACAGTTTATGGCTTCGGTAGCTGAAGTCTTTGGCAATTTTTCGGGCCTTCCTTTGACAACCGCCTGCTATTGAGGTCCTGGATGGCAGGGAGCTCGGCCTAAGTAATGTATTGGGCCATCCGCACCACTCTCTGTAGCGTTTTGCAGTCAAGTTCATCATGATGTATGTTCTAAATTATCCACAATGTGGTTACTCATATCTGGCTATGGATATATTTAGCTGTTTTTGATGCATAATCCTCAGAAAATAGTCATTTTCAGGTTAGAAAAAATGTCTGCTACAGTAAATGCTAGCTGCCGTTCGTTTAAACTGGTAGTTAAATCTAGCCATATAGAAATTGGTGGTGGTACTTGAAGCCGTTTTTAAACATAGTGCAGTTCATTGGTGACAATGACAGGAATATGTATTAGGGTTAACTTCCATATAAGCATTATACTCCGATTGTTTTACCCCCAAATAGTGTGAAATAGAAATTTTAGCAATAGCCTAAATGTAGGCTTATTTTGATGGGGGGAGCAATGAGGAGATTCTGAATCTTTCCCAACGGGAAAGCGTGATTGGTGTTGACATGGCATTTCCATTGCTTTGGTCGACTTCCTTTAATATATTTACCACATCTATAATTGTGAGTGATGTCATCTTTTCCTTAAATTCCAACCCTGGTCTGTCTCCATAGCACACAGTCACAAACAAATGCAAACAATCTGCTCTTCTGATAAACTGAGTCAAATCTGTCCTACTTTGAACAGTTTATTCATTCCTTTACTCATCACAGGGCTTGATTACTCACTGATGGCAGAGAAAACAGAGAGAGGAGGGGGTGAGGGTAAGTGTCAGAGAGAGAGAAAGAGAAAGACAGAATAAGATATAGCAGAAGAGAACTGAATTGCATGCACAGAAAAGGGAAGAGAGCAGAAAATGTAATAAAAATATGTTTAGAAAGTAGAATAAATCACCTTGTGCATGAGATGAGGAGCCAGAGAACATCTGTGATATGACACACACGCACATACATACAACCTATTCACGTGGCATGCAAAAGCACCAGCTGGTATGACACACTCAACACTCATTTCAATGTGAACATGATGGAGGGAGCGAGAGAGAGAAACAGAGAGATGGAAAGAGGGAGGCACCAGGTGGAAGTGCTTGTGTCAGAGAACTATGCTGACTAATGTTGGACAAGCATGCACACAGGCACACAGGCACACCCACACTTTCATCTTTGGTAGTAAAGCTTTTACTTGAATGCAAACACCATATAGTTATAGGGTCATATAGAGGTTAGGGGTCAGGGACAGGGTTCAAAAACTGAAAGGATAAAAAGTGCCAGGGCTAACCATGGCTGATTACCAATGTATCCTGTATTGAGGGGGAGTGATCGAGTGCACAATTCAGAGTGAAAGGACACAAAACAGAGTGCAACCAGAGTGATGCCATCTCCCATCTAGAGGTTGAAGAGGTTGAGACACACAGGCAGATCTGTCATGTCTCTTTGTCGTGGGTAGCTGAGGTAAGCAGAGCCCTCAGGGCATTTAACATGTGGACATTCGTTGGTTGGATAGCCAGCCAGGCATGGAATTGACTGTTAAGTACAAATATTAGCAAATATTGACGAGGCACATTTTAATCTCTGTAATTTATTTGAAATAAACTTCAAAGAGGAACTTTTCTAAAGTGTCATGCATGTCATGTACAGCATACACATATATAGCAACAGCTATTTCTAGACTAGATAGAAGCAGTGGGACTCTTCATCAGCATAAATCAGATACAGTATATTGTTGATAAAACAACATCACCACTATGTGTGCAATTCAAAGACCTGAAACAGCTAGTTGAGATCAATAACAGATCAGGTTTGAATAACCTAAACATGAGTTTTACAGTCAGGACAGACTGCTCGGCCCGAAATGGAGTGAGTGACACAAGTGACAACGTTTAAGCAAGCTATAGCCAGCAAGCTAGCTAACTATTTTCCAATTAAGGCTTTCATTTAATTATCCATCTAATGTTGCTTGCTAGGTTATATACATACAGTGCATTCGGAAAGTATTCAGACTGATTCCCTTTTTCCACATTTTGTTACGTTACAGCCTTATTCTAAAATGGATTAAATATTTTTCTTTCTCACCGATCTTCACACAATACCCCATAATGACAAAGTGAATAAAGGTTTTTAGAATTGTTTGCAAATTTATAAAACATAAAAAACATAAATACCTTATTTACATAAATGTTCAGAACCTTTGCTATGAGGCTCGCAATTGATTTCACGTGCATCCATTTACCATTGATCATCCTTTAGATGTTTCTACAATTTCATTGGAGTTCCCCTGCGGTAAATTCAATTGATTGGACATTATTTGGAAAAGCACACACCTATTTATATAATGTCCCACTGTTGACAGTGCATGTCAGAGCTCCGAGACTGGTTTGTGTCGAAGCACAGATCTGGGGAAGCGAACCAAGACATTTCTGCAGCATTGAACGTCCCCAAGAACACAGTGGCCCCCATCATTCTTCAATGGAAGAAGTTTGGAACCACCAAGACTCTTCCTAGAACTGAGCAATCGGAAAAGAAGGGCCTTGGTCAGGAAGGTGACCAAGAACCTGATGGTCACTTTGACATCAGGTTCCTCTGTGGAGATGGGAGAACCTTACAGAAGGACAATCATCTCTGTAGCATTCAACAAATCTGGCCTTTCTGGTAGAGTGGCCAGACAGAAGCCGATTGGAGAATGCCAAAAGGCACCCAAATGACTCTATGACCATGAGAAACAAGATTCTCAGGTCTGATGAAACCAAGATTGAACTCTTTGCCCCAAATGCCAAGGGTCACGTTTGGAGGAAACCTGGCACCATCCCTACGGTGAAGCACTGTGGTGGCAGCATCATGCTGTGGGGATGTTTTAAAGCAGCAGTGACTGGGAGACTAGTCAGGATTGAGGCAATGATGAACGGAGCAAAGTACAGAGAGATCCTTGATGAAAGCCTGCTCCAGAGCGCTCAGGACCTCACGACCCTAAGCACACAGACAACGCAGGAGTGGCTTCGGGCCAAGTCTACAGAGGATCTACAGAGAAGAATGGGAGAAACTCCCCAAATACAGGTGTGCCAAGCTTGTAGCACCATACCCAAGAAGACTCCAGCCTCCAGGTGCTTCATCAAAATACTAAGTAAAGAGTCTGAATACATGTAAATGTGATATTTCAATTATTATTATTTAAAAAAACAAAAAACTGTTTTTGCTTTGTTGTTATGGGTTATTGTCTGTAGATTGATGAAACATAAGAAATTAAATTTTTCTACCACTCCACAAATTTCTTGCTAACAAACGATCGTTTTGGCAAGTCGTTTGGGACATCTACTTTGTGCATGACACAAGTAATTTTTCCAACAATTGTTTACAGACAGATTATTTCACTTATAATTCACTGTATCACAATTCTAGTGGGTCAGAAATTTACATACACAAAGTTGACTGTGCCTTTAAATAGCTTGGACACTTCCAGAAAATGATGTCATGGCTTTAGAAGCTTCTGATAGGCTAACTGACACCATGAGTCAATTGGAGGTGTACCTGTGAATGTATTTCAAGGCCTACCTTCAAACTCAGTGCCTCTTTGCGTGGCATCATGGGAAAATCAAAAGAAATCAGCCAAGACCTCAGAAAACTAATTGTAGACCCCCACAAGTCTGGTTCATCATTGGGAGCAATTTCCAAACGCCTGAAGGTACCATGTTCATCTGTACAAATAATAGTATGCAAGTATAAACACCATGGAAACACGCAGAAGTCATACTGCTGAGGAAGGAGACGAGTTCTGTCTCGTACAGATGAACGTACTTTGGTGCGAAAAGTGCAAATCAATCCCAGAACAACAGCAAAGGACTTTGTGAAAATACTGGATGAATCAGGTACAAAGGTATCTATGTCCACAGTAAAAAAGAGTCCTATATCGACATAACCTGAAAAGCCGCTCAGCAAGGAAGCCACTGCTCCAAAACCGCCAGACTAAGATTTGCAACTGCACATGGGGACAAAGATTGTACTTTTTGGAGAAATGTCCTCTGGTCTGATGAAATAAAAATAGAACTGTTTGGTCATAATGACCATTGTTATGTTTGGGGGGAAAAGGGGGAAGCTTGCAAGCCGAAGAACACCATCCCACAAAATAGATGGCTTCATGAGGAAGGGAAATTATGTGGATATATTGAAGCAAAATTTCAAGACATCAGTCAGGTAAAGCTTGGTCGCAAATGGGTCTTCCAAATGAAGAAAGACCCCAACCATACTTCCAAAGTTGTGGGAAAATGGCGTAAGGACAACAAAGTCTAGGTATTGGAGGGGCCATCAGAAAGCCCTGAAATCCTATAGAAAATCTGTGGGCAGAACTGAAAAAGCATGTGCTAGCAATGAGGTCTACACAACTGACTTAGTTACACCAGCTCTGTCAGGATGAATGGGTCAAAATTCACCCAACTTATTGTGAGAAGCTTGTGGAAGGCTACACAAAATGTTTGTCCCAAGTTAAACAAGGCTGGTAACTCTAATGAACTTATCCTCTGCAGCAGAGGTAACTCTGTGTCTTTCTTTCCTGTCGCGGTCCTCATGAGTCCTAGTTTCATCATAGCGCTTGATGGTTTTTGCGACTGCACTTGAAGAAACTTTAAAAGTTCTTGACATTTTCCAGATTGACTGACCTTCGTGTCTTAAAGTAATGATGGACTGACATTTCTCTTTACTTAGTTGAGCTGTTCTTGACATAATATGAACTTGGTCTTTTACCAAATAGGGCTATCTTCTGTTTGCCAACAGATGTCTACATTTTTTTTGTGTAAACACTGTTTAGGCTACATGCATTAACCCTCCACCACACCACTGGATGTGACCACAAGCAACAGTGTGAACCAAAGATATTATGAGGCACCCACAAAGCGCACCTGTGCAAATACACATCAGCTCGCTTCACACTTCTCTAATGTGATTGCTGCATGACAACTACTGCTGAGGAAATTCTCTCACTTTGCACTTTCTTTCTTTGTTTCTATTTGCTAATACTAATTTATATCTCATATCGCTGAGTCTACTTTTAAGGCCTGACACAAACAAAAAATGGGTTGGAATCTGTAGATTTTAATCCAGGACTAGAGCAGGTCAGGGGGACAGGAGTACAGCAACACGAGAGGAGGTTTGAGGTGAGAGACAGAGGAAGGAGAACAGGAGAAAAAGAGAGGGAGTGAGAAGAGCGGAGACAGTGGGAGTGAGAGAAACCATCTGAAACAGATATTAAATCTCTTCAACCTGGTTAAATAAAGGTGAAATTGAAAAAATAATAATAATAACAATATACTTACATTTAGGGGACCAGGCCTGGTCCCAAGTAGCTACAGTGTGTATGCTTTTGTTCCAGCCCTACAGTAACACATTTGATGCAACTCATCACAGTCCTGATGAGAAACTGGTTGGTGTAATTTGGTGTGTTAGTGAAGGACTGGAAATCAACCCAGCACAACGTGTAGCTGATGTGTATGACTCTGATTGCAATAAACTAAGACTCTGGTGACATGTAGTGGTTCAGATTTAGTATTACAGTTTAGCCACACCACCATAACCTCAGTTCATTTCTACTATTCAGTCTGCTCCATCTCAATAAAGAAAATATGATTTTAAGGCAAAGGTTTCACAAATGATGTGTGGCTCAGTTGGTAAGAACACAATGCCAAGGTCATGGTTTAATTCTCACAGGGATCAAGTACACATACAGTGTATACAGTCTCTCGATGTGCAAAACTGATAGAGACATACCCCAAGCGACTTACAGCTGTAATCGCAGCAAAAGGTGGCGCTACAAAGTATTAACTTAAGGGGGCTGAATAATTTTGCACGCCCAAATTTCAGTTTTTGATTTAAAAAAGTTTGAAATATCCAATAAATGTCCACTTCATGATTGTGTCCCACTTGTTGTTGATTCTTCACAAAAAAATACAGTTTTATATCTTTATGTTTGAAGCCTGAAATGTGGCAAAAGGTCGCAAAGTTCAAGGGGGCCGAATACTTTCGCAAGGCACTGTACATATTATGAACTTGCTCCTGTACTGTAAATTGCTTTGCTTTGAATAAGTGTCTGCTAAGTGGGCATTCCTGTAGACTGGATTAATTGGATAGATATAAACAATATGGTAATGTCTTCATCTTGCCTTTTGAATAGCTGGGTGAAAAAGTTGCCGTTTTGTACACTCCCATCCAATCCTCTCAAATCTACAGGAATGACTAGGAACAAGGGTCTTGGCCAGGGGTTGATTTGGTATTCAGCACTGGTGAATGTCATGTACAGTTCAATTGGTACCAACAGAGGGCAGCCTAAGCAAGGTGGAGCCAGGTGGAGTTACATCTCATCATCAGTGTTGGATCACAAAGAGAAAGTGCAAAAATATTGAACTATTGTCCTTTTCATAAAACAAGAGTAAAGACATACTTTTTATTCGACCTGCTGTTCTATGTTAAATTCCCTTCAGCCTATGAAGGCCAGCGTTTAAAAAGGAACTGCACCCGCTGATTTGGCCTTGGTTTTTGCCTTGATCTTCTAGAAATGCTGGTGGCCATGACAGAAGCCAAACTTGACATAATACCATAGATACTGATATACTAATATAACAATGTGCACCTTTCATTATCATTCACAGCCGATACAGATACTGTGCCAATCGGCATTTTGTCTGCTGGTAATGGGGCTACATTGACAAACAGAGTGGTCATTCTGTACTTTCTTGTGTGGTGTCCTGTATACAACAAGAGTTCCCTGATCCTGGTGCAGAATACACAGGGATTCTCCCTCCCCATATTGACAGATACCAATTCAATTCAATAGTAAAAAAGACAATACAAGTAAAAGTTGTGTCTAGTAAAAATGTTATGCCGAGTGCCAGGTCTCTCTCCACTCAGAGACGTCAGTATCAAGCCTGCCTGTCAGTCAGGACTCCATCACATCATCTTGCAAGTCTCCAAGTGCTGGCTCCATAGATGCATCTGTGAACACATACACAGTCACTGTTCTATTAGGTCAGACTAAACCTACCTAATTCTGGTCTCCCCATTGACGACCGTTGGTGAGCAGGCAAGAGGTGAAACTGGAGGTGAGGTCTTTGCCAGAGCCCAACTGATGGGCAAGGCAGCATTGATCAGCTCCTTGCCCCTCAAAGTTACTGGTCGGTCACACAAACACACACACACAAACAGAGCACTGATTACATCAATGGTGGTTATGATTAGCATGGTGGAACCAACCTGATCGCTGCTATGGTAAACCCTGCTATGGTAAACCCATAGATCAGGCTAGTTATGTAGGTGATTTGGGACAAATCTCAAAACTAAAACTATTTCAGTTAAATGTCATCATCCTGATTCAAGTGCCCTCCCTGTTCCATTTATACGAATGCTCACAGCGAGGGCAATAGACAGCCAAGTGGTAAATTACATTTTGTTATGAAGAAAGGACAAAGCTTTTTTATAATGCACTTCCCAACCAAAATGACTACTACTTGTATCTGCTTGGCTGGGTAATTTAACCGACTAGTTTATCAAACAGGGTATTTTTTCATACAACTTTCCACATTACACACATTACCGTTGTTGATGAAGCCATATTTGTCATTATGGCAGTAACTTGGGTCAAGCTAATTCAAGGTGGTCACTAATTACCACAGCCACAAAGTCATAAAGCCTTTCTATTTCTAAAATCTTATTAAAATCTTATTTTAAACCTAACCTTAACCACCACACTGCTAACCTTAAATTTGGTCAAAAAAAGCACATTTTTGTTTTCATACTGTACCAATCAAAAGTTTGAACACAGCTACTCATTCTAGTTTTTATGTATTTACCATTTTGTACATTGTAAAATAATAGTGAAGACATCAAAACTATGAAATAACACATATGGAATCATGTAGTAACCAAACAGTTTTAAACAAAACAAAATATATTTTAGAGTCTTCAAAGTAGCCACCCTTTGCCTTGGTGACAGCTTTGCACACGCTTGGCATTCTCTCAACCAGCTTCTCTTGGAATTATTTTCCAACAGTCTTGAAGGAGTTCACACATATGCTGAGCACTTGTTGGATGCTTTTCCTTCACTCTGCCGTCCAACTCATCCCAAATCATCTCAATTGGGTTGAGGGGTGATTATGGAGGCCAGGTCATCTGATGCAGCACTCCATCACTCTCCTTATTGGATAGCCCTTACACAGCCTGGAGGTGTGTTGCGTCATTGCCCTGTTGAAAAACAAATGATAGTCCCACTAAGCACAAACCAGATGGGATGGCATAATGATGTGGTAGCCATGCTGGTTAAGTGTACTTTGAATTCTAAATAAATCACAGACAGTGTCATCAGCAAAGCACCCCCACACCATCACACCTGCTCTTCCATGCTTCACCGTGGGAACCACACATGCGGAGATCATCCGTTCACCTACTCTGCGTCTCACAAAAACCCAGCGGTTGGAACCAAAAAACTCAAATTTGGAATCATAAGACCAAAAGGACATATTTCCACTGGTCTAATGTCCATTGCTCGTGTTTCTTAGCCCAAGCAAGTCTCTCTTATTGGTGTCCTTTAGTAGTGGTTTCTTTGCAGAAATTCGACCATGAAGGCCTGATTCACACCGTCTCCTCTGAACAGTTGATGTTGAGATGTGTCTGTTACTTGAACCCTGTGAAGCATTTATTTGGGCTGCAATTTCTGAGGCTGGTAAGTCTAATGAACTTTTCCTCTGCAGCAGAGGTAACTCTGGGTCTTCCTTTCCTGTGGCGGTCCTCATGAGTCCTAGTTTCATCATAGTGCTTGATGGTTGATATTTTTTGCAACAGCATGTCACACCCTGACCATAGTTTACTTTGTATATTTCTATGTTTTGGTTGGTCAGGGTGTGAGCTGAGTGGGCATTCTATGTTTCATGTCTAGTTTGTCTATTTCTATGTCTGGCCTGATATGGTTCTCAATCAGAGGCAGGTGTTAGTCATTGTCTCTGATTGGGAACCATATTTAGGTAGCCTGGGTTTCACTGTGTGTTTGTGGGTGATTGTTCCTGTCTCTGTATTTTCACCAGATAGGGCTGTTTCAGTTTTCGTTACGTTTCCACGTTTGTTGTTTTTTGTAGTTTTTTGTATTGATTCGTGGTTTACGTTTGTTGATTAAACATGGATCGCAATCTACATGCTGCATTTTGGTCCGACTCTCCTTCACCAAAAGAGAACCGTTACACAGCACTTGAAGTTCTTGACATTTTCCGGATTGACTGACCATAAACTACGATATAGCCAATGTCTTATTTGAGCGGTTCTTGCCATAATATGGACTTGGTCTTTTACCAAATAGGGCTATCTTCTGTATACCACCCCTACCTTGTCAAAACACAACTGATTGGCTCAAATGCATTAAGAATCAAAGAAATTCCACAAATGAACTTTTAACAAGGCACACCTGTTAATTTAAATGCATTCCAGATGACTACCTCATGAAGCTGGTTGAGAGAATGCCAAGAGTGTGCAAAGCTGTCATCATGGAGAAGGGTGGCTACTTTGAAGAATCTCAAATATATTTTGATGTGTTAAACACTTGGTTACCACATGATTCCATATGTGTTACTTCATAGTCTATGTTTTCACTATTATTCTACAATGTAGAAATGGTAAAAATAAAGAAAAACCCTTGAATGAGTAGGTGTGTCCAAACTTTCGACTGGTACTTTAAATGTTTACGATACAGCCAATTTTGACTTTGTGGCTGTGGTAACTAATGGAAACACTAATTCTATGCTTTGCAGATGACTGTACATTAGCTCCAGATTAGATTAGATTAAGGCCATTGAAGGTCATTATGGTTTGTTGATCTTAGTTCACTGTACAACTCAGACTCATTATTTAGTTTTGCCCTAGACAATACAGAATACACTTGTATGAGCTATGAACTAACTTCCAAATCCAACTTGTAGGCTAACGTTAGCTAGTTATCTAACATTAGTTAGCCTGTGACCAGCTAGCCTGCCTTGCGAGCATTATCAGATGATTACGTTACATAACCAGCAGTATCTAGACAATACACAATAAACTTGTATGAGCTAAGACCTAACGAAGTTGTAATGAAGTAGCTAGCTAGCTAGTAGGTAATGTTAGCTAAAACTTTAGCTAGGCTGCCTTGCTAGTTAACATTAGCTAGCCTGCCTCGCTTTATCACAAGATAGCTACCAACATAACCAGCAATAACATTATCTAATGTCGTTAGCTAAACTATACAAGAGAGGTCATTATTGTCCAATATCTCTGGTTATAATCACCACCACTGGTCGTTGCACACCAAGCTGGCATTACTGGTGCAGACAAACTCCAAGCACCACTGATTACTTTCGCAGGGCATGCAAACAATATAACTTTGGTTGTGGAGGCATTGTCAATCCGTATAGGTCCCTTGATCCTTTGAAAGCGTTGGGGGTGATAAAACATAGGAGTTCTATTCAATAAAGGGAAGCAATTTGCAAATGGAGCTTGGCAAAATGGGACATGATTTGTTGATGGGTTGTAAATCCAAACCCAACCTTCATTTACTCGTTGTGACACACTGAGGTTCCAAACTCTATTTTAGACGAGACAAAATTATCCTATTTACACTGTGTGGTAAATATTTTCACTAGAATAAATGTTTCTGACTCATATCGATGGCACATAGGCCATTTTCAAAGGGATTAGTTGCTTTTTAGGGGCAGTCGCTCTTTATAAGGGAAAAGAGAAAGTCCTCCACACACAAATGCACTCACGCAGCAGCAGTTATACTAGACTATAGATTACTAGTGTGAACAAGATTAGAAGAGAACTTCTGTCTGCTTGATTCTCTTTCTTGCTCTCTCATTTGGCTGTGTTCTCTCCCCCCACTCTCCCTTAACTTCTTGTATACCGTGTGCGTGCATTCGTGTGAGCATGTGGAACCACATCAGGGCTTACACAAACCAGATACAGCTAGTGTGCAGCTATGTCGGAGGGTTTGGAGCATTAGGGCTCTGGAGGAGAGACGAGGATCAGGGTACAGATTGAGGTGGCTCAGAAGCTTTTGATGTCTTGGGACTCACTCGGATCACCTCACTGGGGAACCAGGGGTATTCACACCACTCTGAAATATTTAATATGACACACACATATTCTCCAATTATCTCTCCATCTCTCCCTGTTTTTAAGGTTTTCTACCATTGGCCACAGTACCACTCACTCTGTTCTCCTCTGTGCATAGATTACCACACCCCCTCTCGCATTAGTAAGGGCCTTCTAAATAGAGTCTACCTGATTGTCTCCACCCATTCCTAGGAATATATTTACTTGTCCATTCCTACTGTAAATAGAAAAAATAGAAAAACCATTTAGCGACTTACAGTAATGCGTGCACAGTTGTTTTTATGTAACACCTCGAATCACGTTTGTTGAGCGGCAGGTACTTCTTTCGTTCCAGATATAGATGTGTGTGTGAGTGCGTGCATATGTGTGAATATCAGACACTGAGATCTACCAGTGTGTGTGTATGTAGGAATCTTTCTGGAGCAGGAGAGTGCTTACTCCGCCCCCACCCCCCAGTCACATTGTTTGGACAACGGTGTGTGTGTGTGTTTGTAGTTGTGAGTGTTTGTGTGTGTATGTGTGTGAGAAATTATGAAAAAGAAAGAGGGTGAGGGAGGGGTCAATGTGCAGCATGGACTAATATGACAAAGATGTTAAGTAGCCTAATAATGAACCCATGTATTGACAGATTTGTTCTTACACTACCGTTTAGAGTTCCTTTGTCCAGTGTCTGTGTTCTTTTGCCCATCTTAATCTTTTCTTTTAATTGGCCAGTCCGACTGAGATATGGCTTTTTCTTTGCAACTCTGCCTAGAAGGCCAGCATCCAGCATCCAAGCTGCCAGTTGAGGACTTTGAGGCGTCTGTTTCTCGAACTAGACACTCTAATGTACTTGTCCTATTGCTCAGTTGTGCATCGGGGCCTCCCACTCCTCTTTCTATTCTGGTTAGAGCCAGTTTGTGCTGTTCTGTGAAGGGAGTAGTACACAGCGTTGTACGAGATCGTCAGTTTCTTGACAAATTCTCGAATGAGATAGCCTTCATTTCTCAGAACAAGAATAGACTGAGCCTGTAATCGAACCCACAAATGCTGATGCCCCAGATACTCAACTAGTCTAAAGAAGACCAGTTTTATTGCTTATTTAATCGGCATAACAGTTTTCGACTGTGCCAACATTGTTGCAAAAGGGATTTCTAATGATCAATTAACCTTTTAAAATTCTAAACGTCAATTAGCTAACACAACATGCCATTGGTACGGCAAGAGTGATGGTTGCTGATAATGGGCCTCTGTATGCCTATGCAGATATTCCATTTAAAAACAAATCTGCCGTTTCCAGCTACAATAGTCATTTACAACATTACCAATGTCTACACTGTATTTCTGATCAATTTGATGTTATTTTAATGGACAAAAATGTGCCTTTCTTTCAAAAACAAGGACATTTCTAAGTGACCCCAAACTTTTGAACGGTAGTGTATATAATAAATACAGAAATATATCGAATAAATAATACTGATTAAACTATTTGGCTAATATTAGGTCTAGGCCTGATCCATTTTAATGACAGTTTGTGACTTTTAGTGGGTTACAGAGTACACTGAGATCTTCTACAGATATTATTTAGTTATTTACAAGAGTAATTGTATTCCAATTCATGTTATTGAGAACTATTTACATACATCGTTCTGTTGTATTAGTTTACGCTACTGAACTGCAAGTAACAGAATGCCTTGCGACAGAAAGTGAGAACAAGAACGCTCCACTTATGAATCCAACAAGTGACAAGTTATTACCCAAGCAATGCTAGCTATCTTTATTAACATTTCGTCTCACAACCAACATCCTGAGTCATTACTTTGAAGACAGTAATTCCTTAACAGCAGCTGCTCATCATCTGAGAAAACATAGTTTGTCAACTACTTCAACTTGCCGATGGCCAGATGAAGACGGTGACCGAAACAGTGCAGTATTGTCCAGCTGTTTAGCTCCATGGCTTTTACCATGTTGGATGCGTTGTCAGTTGTAAAACACACAAGTCGTTCTTCTTTTAGTCCCCATAACTCCAGTGCATCCCTCAGCCCCAGGGCAAGCAACTCTCCTGTATGGTCCTCTGGGAAATAAGCAGTCTGCAAACATTTGCACTTCAGCTCTCAATCATCAGTTATGAAATGCACAGTCAGGCTAATGTTAGGTTCTGATGTACGGCTTGACCATACATCGGTTGTGTTGGCAAAGTGTGCCACGTTCTCGATCTCTCTCTCCACTTTTTCACAGCATTCTGTGTACTTATTAGGTTCAAACTTGACATATTTTTAGGCCTGGCATCGGGGGATTTAGGAGTGATGAGTCTCTTCATACTTTCGCCATATTCGACCACATGGCAGGCTTTAAGGTGGCTGAAGAGGTTACTCGTGTTTCCTCCTTTTGCGACGACAGACCGCGTGCACAACTTGCAAATTATGTTTTGCTGTTCTGTGTCAGTTTTCTTAAAACCAAACCATGTACACACTATCAATGTTGCAGCTTTCTTTGGCAAAAAATATTAACTTGCCTGGGAAGCCAGCGGAGTCCCTAAAACAGCATTATGACTGTCCGCATCCGTCATGTCTTCACTCAATGTCTGTTTCCCACACGTGTTTGTTAACTTCAACACAATGCGCATGACATTCTTTTCGTGGTTGGTGGAGGCGCCTTTCATTCCAAAACAACGTTATTCTCATTCATCACAGCGCTCTGAATCGCACTGTAATTTGTCAGTTATTAAATGTAACATAACATTAAAATACCATTATAGAAGGTAAAGTAAAAATCCAAAACGGTAAATAAAGACCACCGGTCTGTAAATGAAGAACAGTATATAATGTTTTACTATACCGTCCAGTCCTAATGGAGAGTGGACTGCTACTAAGTGGACCACTTACAGTGCTACTATAATTCCACAGCTATATACTTAAATTCCCAGCAAGCCTTAACACCTACTAGACTCTCTGTACATCTCTCAACCAACACTTATTTAAGTACACTCAACTCCACCTCTCCTTTTCTATGTCTCTTCTCTTTCTCGCCTTGTTTTTAAAAATTTAACTAGGCAAGTCAGTTAATAAGAACAAAATGTTATTGACAATGACGGCCTACCCCAGCCAAACCCTACCCTAAACCGGACAATTGTGTGCCGTCCTATGGGACTCCCACTCACGGCCGGTTGTGATACAACCCATGATTGCAACCAGGGATTGAACCAGGGTCTGTAGCAACACATCTAGCACTGAGATGCAGTGCCTTAGAGCACTGCACCAATCAGGAGCTGTCAATAGCGCAGACTTTGCTGATAGCTATTTTATTGATGATTTTTCTTTTTACTGTGACTGTGATATGTGGTTGGTCCACCTAGCTATGTTAAGATGAACGCACTAACGGTAACTTGCTCTGGATAAGAGCGTCGGCTAAATTACAAAAATGTAAATGTGTCTCTCGCCTTGATCTCTCTCTTTCCTTATGAAGTGTCAGTACTCCTGGCTGCCCTCCCCCCTCATCGCTGCACATGTTGTGTTCCTCTGAAGTGTCGTCTCTAGTCATAGTACTCTCATGCATCTCTCTTTCTCTCTCTCTCCCTCCCTCTCTCTGAAGTACAGCCTAGCAGCTACCAGCTTTCTCCTCTCTCCTCTTATCACACAAACACAGACAGCAACTCCCACTGGAAAATACCCCTCTCTCTTTATACCTCTCCATTCTCCTCTCTCATTCTGTCTACCCCTCTCTATTTCTAACTACCTCTGTTTCTCAACGTCCTCAAAACCCACATGTTTAGAACAGAGAGAACTACAGGAGCCAAAGAGGGGCACACTCACAACAACAACAAGTGTGATTAGTCAGTGTAATGACCTTAAACTAGAGAGAGACAAAGGGTAAATTCTACACAGAAAGTCTCAATATTGTCCCAGACACAAACACACGTGCTCTGTTCATATCAGCCCCACTGTTGGCTACAAGGGGTTTAGGGGAATACCCGGGCACTGGGGACTGTAAGCTGGCAAATACAAACACACACACTCACTGCCCAGGTAATCCTCAGGCTGTGATTGTACCAGTTCTGGGAATCAGTTATCAAAATCACGGCTCAGAAACCTGAGGTAATTTATATAGCTTGAACCCACGCACGCACGCACACACACACACATACACACACACACACATACACACACACACACACACACACACGTGTCAGACACACTCTCTCTGTAGACAATATACCCTGTGTCAAACTTAGACATTAGATGTGTTGAGGTCAATAGGAACACACTCAACTGAGCACTTCATGTATGACTTGATTCAAGCTAATAATAAAACAAATTATCATGAGAGAACCACAGCAAAAACAAAGAAGAATCACAAAAAAAATGAGTGAAGTTAGAGTAAAAAATTTATCTTAGAAAAGAAACAGATATTTTGATTTGCTAGGTGTCAAGCTAGCTAACGTTAGTTCACATTAGCTTGCTTGTCTAAAGTCCAGCAGCTAGCCGCTCTAGCTAGCTAGGTAGCTAACACCAGTCAGCTGAAAGCTAGTTAGCTAACAAATAGGCAGAGAAAGGTAGCTAGTTATATTCCTTTATGAAAGGTTTGTTACACAAATAACGTTTGCCATTATCTAGCTAGCTAAAGCCAGATAACAACAGCTGACCTCAACACAGAAGCTAGCTAACGATGGCTAGCTCACGTTCAAATGCATTTTTCCACAAAACATAGCTAGCTAACGTAAACTCACCCCATTCAGTACAAATGTGCGCAACCGCAACATTCAAACGAGGCTACAAAGAAAACTAATGGGACTATAGCGACTGTGTTGACGTCAAAATGGTGGGTGTGAACTAGGTTTCGATTCAAGCGTTGATCGACATGGTAATGGCTCTATAGTATTGGAGAAAAGTTTAAAAAACTGAGCCTCCGTTACATCTTGACGTGTCATGTCGTAACGTACAGCACGCATAAAGAAACTATTTATGTCTTACAATCTCTCTCCATCAGGTGTAGCACTTCTATCATCCCTTAAAAACAAGAAATGGATAGTGATGTGGGTAAGGGGGGATACCTAGTCATTTTTTCGTCATCATTGCATGCGGTCATCATTCTCAAAGCCGCTGTTTACTTCTAAGATCACTTTAGCACTGCCCTAAAAACCCGATTCAAATTCGACACAAACCTTCAAATAGGTATGTAATGACACATTATATAAACTCTTTATAGTGTTTTATTTAAATTTTAGAGGCGATAAGGTGATAAGTTGGACAGATCGAGTGAAAAAAAGCAATTTTCCCACACAACATCTCTCCTTCTCACTATCACACATTAGTTTCGCTTCCCCACCTGCCATTTTTAAAAAGACCCGACGGGGCTCATTGCCTGCTTGAATTATGCAGAAACGGGCAGTGTTTAGGTCATATAATTGATTCTATTGGAAAGGGGAGAAATTGTGCTTTACAATGGTATTGACATTACAGTTGATCTGGAAGTATTACGTTTTTGGGGCGCTAAAATAAGGTCAATTGTACAGACCAAGGCGATGTACGAGTTTACGTTACATCAGTAAAAAAAAAGCCATATCTTAGTCCAAATATGTGCTTATCAACAGTGCCAAACTAACAACTCTGCCATTTGACTATGTTGATTGTACAGCTGAAGTTGGAAGTTTACATACACTTAGGTTGGAGTCATTAAAACTAGTTTTTCAACCACTCCACAAATTTCTTGTTAAACAAACTATAGTTTTGGCAAGTCGGTTAGGACATCTACTTTGTGCATGACACAAGTCATTTTTCCAACAATTGTTTACAGACAGATTATTTTACTTATAATTCACTGTATCACAATTCCAGTGGGTCAGAAGTTTACATACACTAAGTTGACTGTGACTTTAAACAGCTTGGAAAAATCCAGACAATTATGTCATGGCTTTAGAAGCTTCTGAGGCTAAATGACATCATTTGAGTCAATTGGAGGGGTAGCTGTGGATGTATTTCAAGGCCTACCTTCAAACTCAGTGCCTCTTTGCTTGACATCATGGGAAAATCAAAAGTAATCAGCCAAGAATGGTGGACATCCACAAGTCTGGTTCATCCTTGGGAGCAATTTCCAAATGCCTGAAGTTACCACATTCATCTGTACAAACAATAGTACGCAAGTATAAACACCATGGGACCACGCAGCTGTCATACCTCTCAGGAAGGAGAAGCGTTCTGTCTCCTAGAGATGAACGTACTTTGATGCGAAAAGTGCAAATCAATCTCAGAACAACAGCAAAGGACCTTGATGCTGGAGGAAACAGGTACAAAATAATCTATATCCACAGAGGGCATCTTTGAGACGCATTTGATAGTATTCTGTATTGGCATTATCAGAGAATTTAAAAACTTTTTTGTAAAACATAGTATATGGGATTGATTTTAAGGAATTTGGCTTAATTAATTTGATTAATATTATGGTGTTTCCATTCAGAGAAAAATTCAGACCGTTTCGCTCTCGGAGCGCAGTAGGGTTGATTTGAGTGTTCTGGCCTTAAAACGGCAGTCAAGCACCCAAGCTAACGTTGGCTAGCTACTTTCACAAATGAGACCACTCGGACGAGTTTACTCACCCTAGCAGAGCTTGCAGTTTTCGTGTTAACCAGAGCGTTGGTGACTGTAAATGTGCTGCTGGAAACAATTTAATTATGCTTTTTTCCCGATGTTTACTGACACCGGCCATATTCAACGGGTGTTGAGCGCTCATAAAGTAATTATTCTGCGCTCTGGTACACTCAGACAAGAGTGCTCTGAAATCTGTGTAGATAGTAGCCTGGACACATTAAATTTTTTAACAACATTCTTTTCTGATTAAAAACTAGTTCATTGCATCCACTGTGGAGCCCAGTTTCATAATATGACAATATTTCCCAGCTGCTTGCTGTCGTTTGGAAGTAATCGTGAAAAGAATAGGCCTTATGTTAGTGCATTTTTCTCCCTGCCAGCTCCTATTAGTTCTATTGAGCCACGTGGCACCAAACTCGCCTTCCGAACATTCTATTCCCAGCTTATTGTTCAACGTCTCAATGCCTGCTTCGCTATTGTTGGCAATGAGACCTGTTCACATTGTTTTATAGTTAAACTGTAAACAACGAAATGTAAACAACAAAAATAATATTGGAACTCTGCGGTTTTCCCATTGTTTCCTATCGGGGAAATATAGGCATGTCTGTCTATTTCTCCAAATATCTCGCAATGTGTACATTTAGATTTTTTTCAAGTTGGGTGTAACCGGTATGAAATGGTTAGCTAGTTAGCATGGTGCACGCTAATAGCGTTTCAATCAGTGACGTCAATCGCTCTGAGACCTGGAAGTAGTTGTTCTCCATGCTCTGAAAAAGGGCTGCGGTTTTTGTGGAGCGATGGGTAACGATGCTTCGAGGGTAGCTGTTGTCTATGTGCACAGAGCTAGCTAACATACCGATACATACTGCTTTAATGATATGCTATATGTGATAGGAGGGTCTGTGATAGGAGTTTTTTTTCTGTTGCTGCCAAGACATGATTTCCCTGGAGGTTAGCCTTGCAATAACCAAGTGTTGAGACACAAAGCCCTCTATATTTAAATGTTTCAAGTACACTCTGATAGATGTCTGCATCACATACAGTATCTTCTATTGACATTATCTTCTATACTTTGTCCTCATGTATCTGTTTTTCAGCATAAAGTACTCTGTAGCCACTTAGTGTGGACACCAGGTGAGACGACACACACAATAACAGTCTCTTCTTCACTTCACCCCACTCCCCCTTCTCCCTAAATCCTCTTGGATATAGCAGCTGTTTTGGTGAATCCCTCCCACATCTGAACTGGCTGACACAGAGGGCACAGCATGATCATAGGTGAGATGTCACTTGGTCGGGTCAACGGGAAGTATTGTTAAAGAGATGCTTCACATTGAAATGCAGACAGAGATGTAGTAGTCCCAGAGTTAATGATCCAAGGTCAGCTTTGCATTTCACCTCCTGATTTAAGATGCCTGACCATGTTAGAATAAGAAGAGAGAGGAAGCCAGTCCCTATATCGCCACCTCAGCCACTCTTAAGATAACCTTCGGGCCAACTGGGTGCCCAAGGCTGGTTAGGAGACACCGCAATTGTGATGAACTGTGAGAATATTAGGGTAGCACTGTAATTCATGAATCATATGCTGTCTGCCGCTGTTCTTACCTCTTTCCCTTTGTGTCTTCTACAACTCTCTCCCCACCTAGCCTTTCTTCCTCGTTTTATAATGCACACCACGTGTGCATTGAAGTACAGCTTGAAATTGTATTTATAATATTACAATTATCATAATTATAATGCATTTATGTATTTATAACACCTGGATAATGGAACTTCTTTCAATAAAGCGTTTCCCATTCTCCACTGGTTGAAATTAAGTATCTCATTGAAATACTATCCTGTGTCCTCAGATTAATGCAGATGAAGGGAGTAAGATATGCATAGTTTTTTTCTGTATATATGAATTAAAAATCAATCATGTTTCTAGTCTATTGCATAGTTACAATATGTAATCATTGATGTCCCAGGAGCAGTAAACACTGTTGAAGTGTAAAATTGTAATACATACAATGGGGAGAACAAGTATTTGATAACCTGCAAAATCGGCAGTGTTTCCTACTTACAAAGCATGTAGAGGTCTGTAATTTTAATCTTAGGTACACTTCAACTGTGAGAGACGGAATCTAAAACAAAAATCCAGAAAATCACATTGTATGATTTTTAAGTAATTCATTTGCATTTTATTGCATGACATAAGTATTTGATCACCTGCCAACCAGTAAGAATTCCAGCTCTCAGAGACCTGTTAGTTTTTCTTTAAGAAGCCCTCCTGTTCTCCACTCATTATCTGTATTAACTGCACCTGTTTGAACGCGTTACCTGTATAAAGACACCTGTCCACACACTCAATCAAACAGATGGCCAAGACCAGAGAGCTGTGTAAGGACATCAGGGCTAAAATTGTAGACCTGCACACGGCTGGGATGGGCTACAGGACAATAGGCAAGCAGCTTGGTAAGAAGGCAACAACTGTTGGCACAATTATTAGAAAATGGAAGAAGTTCAAGATGCGGGTCAATCACCCTCGGTCTGGGGCTCCATGCAAGATCTCACCAATGACCAATGGGGCATCAATGATCATGAGGAAGGTGAGGGATCAGCCCAGAACTACATGGCAGGACCTGGTCAATGACCTGAAGAGAGCTGGGACCACAGTCTCAAAGAAAACCATTAGTAACACACTACGCCGTCATGGATGAAAATCCTGCAGCGCACGCAAGGTCCCCCTGCTCAAGCCAGCGCATGTCCAGGCCCATCTGAAGTTTGCCAATGACCATCTGTATGATCCAGAGGAGGAATGGGAGAAGGTCATGTGGTCTGATGAGACAAAAATAGAGCTTGTTGGTCTAAACTCCACTCGCCATGTTTGGAGGAAGAAGAAGGATGAGTACAACCCCAAGAACACCATGCCAACCGTGACGCATGGAGGTGGAAACATCATTCTTTGTGGATGCTTTTCTGCAAAGGGGACAGGACGACTGCACCGTATTGAGGGGAGGATGGATGGGGCCATGTATCGCGAGATCTTGGCCAACAACCTCCTTCCCTCAGTAAGAGCATTGAAGATGGGTCGTGGCTGGGTACAGCATGACAACGACCCGAAACACACAGCCAGGGCAACTAAGGAGTGGCTCCGTAAGAAGCATCAAGGTCCTGGAGTGGCCTAGCCAGTCTCCAGACCTGACCCCAATAGAAAATCTTTGGAGGGAGCTGAAAGTCCGTATTGCCCAGCGACAGCCCCGAAACCTGAAGGATCTGGAGAAGGTCTGTATGGAGGAGTGGGACAAAATCCCCGCTGCAGAGTGTGCAAACTACAGGAAACGTATGATCTCTGTAATTGCAAACAAAGGTTTCTGTACCAAATATTATGTTCTGCTTTTCTGGTGTATCAAATACTTATGTCATGCAAGAAAATGCAAATGAATTACTTAAAAATCATACAATGTGATTTTCTGATTTTTTTTCTTCTTTTTTCTAACAGTTGAAGTGTGCCTATGATGAAAAATTACAGACCTCTACATGCTTTGTAAGTAGGACAACCTGCAAAATCGGCAGTGTATCATTGTTCTCCCCACTACATGCAGACACAGGATCATTCAAATAATGGAGTTTGATATGACTGAAAAATAATGTCTCAGATTCACACCTGAACCACACCTTTATTTGCCAAGGAAAAGTACATGATCAGTGAACATATTTAATGTACAGGCTACAATGTGGGAATCTCATGCGTGGTAACCTTATGCGTGGTAATAACTACAGTACATGTGTTTATAGGACTTGCATCCTTGGCCCAATAAAGTTATTATATTAGACTCTAGCCATAGGCTTCATTAATGCCATTTAGACTTGAAGTTGATACAATTATGATAGCTGAGGTTCATAGATCGGCTACATACTGTAACTAGCTACACATCCATAGGCGTACAGTTATTTTCATCCTCCACTACACAATAAGCAAGTAAATAATTAGCTAGCTGTGTTACTTCAGCTGCATTGCAAGGCAAGCTTACACAATTGTACATTCAATTTGCAGTAAATTGCTTTAGCTTGCTAGATTCTTTTCATTCACTGTTTCACAAGACGACAGCCTGGTTTGCTGGTTTTCTCAATAGTCACAAAAACATTAAACAACACAAATTACAAATTCATTTTACTAACACTAGACAGAACTTGTTAAATAGCGATTTTCGTAAATTAACTTTACGTAAATTAACTTTCTTTTCCACCATAATTTGCAAATGAATTCATAAAAAATCCTACAATGTGATTTTCTGGATTTTTAAAAATCATTTTGTCCGTCATAGTTGAAGTTATACCTATGATGAAAATGACAGGCCTCTCATCTTTTTAAGTGGGAGAACTTGCACAATTGGTGGCTGACTAAATACTTTTTTGCCCCACTGACATATTGACAGCAACCTACTTGTGTGTTTCATGTGTCTTACAGGACTGAGGACTCCTGGGCTGTGTGATCCAGACCAAGGACAAAGACTGAGCATGCAGCAATATTGTAATATTGACACAAAATATGTGGATGAAATTGTTAAAAAAATATACAGAATCACTGACTAGGTCCATGTTTTGTTCTGCTCACTGCCTGTTCTGATAATGTTTACATAATCAACTACAATTACAAGCTGAACAAACAATGGAATGGAGAAAAAAATATTACAATGTTCGTTATAGTCTTCTACTGAGCTCAGGGTCCTATCACACATTGATTACTGTGGGTTCCCGATGTTACAATAAGTTTGAGCGGGGCCACATTGACATTTACATTATTATGGGGGTCCCTATGAGCACCACTGAAATATGTCTGTGCTCTGACAAGCCACCACTAATAGTATACATATTTTGTTTACTGTTCAGAGAATATAAGCTAACTACTAATTTTGTACTCCATACACATCAGCAATGTAATATCTGGCTGAAGTTGGATAATACCAAGTAAATTCGTGCAAAACTGATAGCGCAAACCACCGCATTTAACCATGGCAAGGTGACTGGGAATATGGCCGGATAAAAACAGTGTAGTTATTCCCTTGTAAAGCAATCAGACAGGCAAACCATCAGTATAGAGACAAAGTGGAGTCGCAATTCAACGGCGTAGACACTGTATGTGGCAGGGTATACAGACAATCACGGACTACAAAGGTAATACCAGCCATGTTGCCGACACCGACGTCTTGCTTCCGGACAAGGTGAACACCTTCGCCAGCTTTGAGGATAACACAGGGCCACCGACACGGTCTGCTACCAAGGACTGTGGGCTCTCCTTCTCTGTGGCCGACATGAGTTTGACATTTAAGCATTTAACCCTCACAAGGCTGCCGGCCCAGGCATCGCTAGCCGCGTCCTCAGAGCATGCGCAGACCAGCTGGCTGGAGTGTTTACAGATATATTCAATCTCACCCTATCTTATTCTGCTGTCCCCACTTGCTTCAAGATGTTCACCATTGTTCTTGTATCCAAGAAAGCAAAGGAACAACTAATTGACTATCGCCCCGTAGCACTCACTTCTGTCATCATGAAGTGCTTTGAGATGCTAGTTCTTATGGCTGGGGGGCAGTATTGAGTAACTTGGATGAATAAGTTGCCCAAAGTAAACGGCCTGCTCCTCAGTCTCAGTTGCTAATATATGCATATTATTATTAGTATTAGATAGAAAACACTCTAAAGTTTCTAAAACTGTTTGAATGATGTCTGTGAGTATAACAGAACTCATATGGCAGGCAAAATCCTGAGTTGAAATCAAAACAGGAAGTGAGAAATCTGAGCTTTGTATGTATTCACCAGAGTCCCCAGTGAAATCCCCTTGAGATATTATGTTGCACTGCCTAGGGGTTCCACTAGATGTCAACCAATAATATACATTTTAATAAGACTTCTATGGTGTTGTGGGAGTGAATGAGAGCAGAATGTATCAGGTGTCCATCAAGCAGCCATTGTCTGATCATGCTTATTCCTCATGGTACCCACTTGCGTTCCATTGCTCATGAAGACAAGAAGGAATACTCCGGTTGGAACTTTATTGAAGCTATATGTTAAAAACATCCTAATGATTGATTCTGTGCTTAGTTTGAAATTTTTCTTTGACCTGTAATATAACTTTTTGAAGTTTTTGTCCGATGTAACACTGACCAGAATGAGCGCTTTGATATGTATACCAAACACGCTAACAAAAGAAGGTATTTGGACATAAATAACAGATCTTATCGAACAAATCAAACATTTATTGTGGACATTTATTGTGGAGTGCTTTCTGATGTAGATCATCAAAGGTAAGGGAATATTTCTCATGT
This sequence comes from Oncorhynchus tshawytscha, assembly GCF_018296145.1. Classification (NCBI taxonomy): domain Eukaryota; kingdom Metazoa; phylum Chordata; class Actinopteri; order Salmoniformes; family Salmonidae; genus Oncorhynchus; species Oncorhynchus tshawytscha. Next base: position 49,754,495 of record NC_056429.1, on the reverse strand, counting down.
AATTTCTTGTTTATGTTGACGCCTTCGTTGCGGCTATTGTGATTTTTTACTTCTGAGCGCCGTCTCATATTATTGCATGGCTGGCTTATTCCGTAAAGTTTTTTTAAAATCAGACACAGCGGTTACATTAAGGAGAGGTATATCTATAATTCCATGTGTATTATCATCTACATTTATGATGAGTATTTCTGTTGAATGATGTGGCTATGCAAAATCACTGGATATTTTTGGAACTAGTGAATCTAACGCGCCAATGTAAACTCATATTTTGATAAATATGAACTTTATCAAACAAAACATACATGTATTGTGTAACATGAAGTCCTATTAGTGTCATCTGATGAAGATCATCGAAGGTTAGTGATTCATTTTTATCTCTATTTGTGCTTTTAAAAATTCCTCTCTTTGGCTGGAAAAAAAATGGCTGGGTTTTTCTGTGGCGATGTGGTGACCTAACATAATCGTTTGTGGTGCTTTTGCTGTAAAGCATATTTGAAGTCATAACATGATATTGTGACATACCACACAGACTCACTAAACACAAATGCATCGTTTGTAAATTATGTCTGAGTTTTGGAGTGGCTCTCCGTCAATAAAAAAAATCAAAATTGGGCAATCTGGTTTAAGAACCAGTGTATCTTTAATTACAGTGCCTTGCGAAAGTATTCAGCCCCCTTGAACTTTGCGACCTTTTGCCACATTTCAGGCTTCAAACATAAAGATATAAAACTGTATTTTTTTGTGAAGAATCAACAACAAGTGGGACACAATCATGAAGTGGAACGACATTTATTGGATATTTCAAACTTTTTTAACAAATCAAAAACTGAAAAATTGGGCGTGCAAAATTATTCAGCCCCCTTAAGTTAATACTTTATAGCGCCACCTCTTGCTACGATTACAGCTGTAAGTCGCTTGGGGTATGTCTCTATCAGTTTTGCACATCGAGAGACTGACATTTTTTCCCATTCCTCCTTGCAAAACAGCTCGAGCTCAGTGAGGTTGGATGGAGAGCATTTGTGAACAGCAGTTTTCAGTTCTTTCCACAGATTCTCGATTGGATTCAGATCTGGACTTTGACTTGGCCATTCTAACACCTGTTTATTTTTGAACCATTCCATTGTAGATTTTGCTTTATGTTTTGGATCATTGTCTTGTTGGAAGACAAATCTCCGTCCCAGTCTCAGGTCTTTTGCAGACTCCATCAGGTTTTCTTCCAGAATGGTCCTGTATTTGGCTCCATCCATCTTCCCATCAATTTGAACCATCTTCCCTGTCCCTGCTGAAGAAAAGCAGGCCCAAACCATGATGATGCCACCACCATGTTTGACAGTGGGGATGGTGTGTTCAGGGTGATGAGCTGTGTTGCTTTTACGCCAAACATAACGTTTTGCATTGTTGCCAAAAAGTTCAATTTTGACCAGAGCACCTTCTTCCACATGTTTGGTGTGTCTCCCAGGTGGCTTGTGGCAAACTTTAAACAACACTTTTTATGGATATCTTTAAGAAATGGCTTTCTTCTTGCCACTCTTCCATAAAGGCCAGATTTGTGCAATATACGACTGATTGTTGTCCTATGGACAGAGTCTCCCACCTCAGCTGTAGATCTCTGCAGTTCATCCAGAGTGATCATGGGCCTCTTGGCTGCATCTCTGATCAGTCTTCTCCTTGTATGAGCTGAAAGTTTAGAGGGACGGCCAGGTCTTGGTAGATTTGCAGTGGTCTGATACTCCTTCCATTTCAATATTATCGCTTGCACAGTGCTCCTTGGGATGTTTAAAGCTTGGGAAATCTTTTTGTATCCAAATCCGGCTTTAAACTTCTTCACAACAGTATCTCGGACCTGCCTGGTGTGTTCCTTGTTCTTCATGATGCTCTCTGCGCTTTTAACGGACCTCTGAGACTATCACAGTGCAGGTGCATTTATACGGAGACTTGATTACACACAGGTGGATTGTATTTATCATCATTAGTCATTTAGGTCAACATTGGATCATTCAGAGATCCTCACTGAACTTCTGGAGAGAGTTTGCTGCACTGAAAGTAAAGGGGCTGAATAATTTTGCACGCCCAATTTTTCAGTTTTTGATTTGTTAAAAAAGTTTTAAATATCCAATAAATGTCGTTCCACTTCATGATTGTGTCCCACTTGTTGTTGATTCTTCACAAAAAAATAGTTTTATATCTTTATGTTTGAAGCCTGAAATGTGGCAAAAGGTCGCAAAGTTCAAGGGGGCCGAATACTTTCGCAAGGCACTGTATATGTAAAACATGTATCTTTCATCAAAGTTTATGATGAGTATTTCTGTTATCTGACGTAGCTCTCTGTAATTACTCCGGATATTTTGGAGGCATTTCTGAACATGGCGCCAATGTAAACCAAGATTTGTGGATATAAATATGCATATTATCGAACAAAACATAAATGTATTGTGTAACATGATGTCATATGAGTGTCATCTGATGAAGATTATCAAAGGTTAGTGATTCATTTTATCTCTAATTCTGCTTTTGTGACTATCTTTGGCTGGAAAATGGCTGTGTTTTTTGGGGGATTTGGTGGTGATCTAACACACATATGTTGTGTTTTCACTGTAAAACATTTTAAAAATCAGACACGATGGGTAGATTAACAAGATGGTTATCTTTCATTTGTTGTATTGGACTTGTTAATGTGAGAAAGTTAAATATTTCAAAAAAATATTTTTGAATTTCCCGCGCTGCCTTTTCAGCGGAATGTTGACCCATGTCCTAGACAGGTTAAGGCTCGTTTTTCAATCACTCCACAAATTTCTTGTTACAAACTATAGTTTTGGAAAGTCCGTTAGGACATCTACTTTGTGCATGACAAGTAATTTTTCCAAAAATAGTTTACAGACAGATTATTTCACTTATAATTCACTGTATCACAATTCCAGTGGGTCAGAAGTTTACATACACTAAGTTGACTGTGCCTTTAAACAGCTTGGAAAATTCCAGCCAATTATGTCATGGCTTTAGAAGCTTCTGATAGGCTAATTGACATAATTGGAGATTGGAGGTGTACCTGTGGATGTATTTCAAGGCCTACCTTCAAACTTGGCGCCTCTTTGCTTGATATCATGAGAAAATCAAAAGAAATCAGCCAAGATGTCAGAAGATTGGAGACCTCCACAAGTCTGGTTCATCCTTGGGAGCAATTTCCAAACACCTGAAGGTACCACATTCATCTGTACAAACAATAGTATACCTCATTTGGCCGCCTTTCGTTCCAGTCAGAAGATTGGAGACCTCCACAAGTCTGGTTCATCCTTGGGAGCAATTTCCAAACACCTGAAGGTACCACATTCATCTGTACAAACAATAGTATACAAGTATAAACACTATTGGACCACCCAGCCATCATACCGCTCAGGATGGAGAAGCGTTCTGTCTCTTAGAGATGAACGTAGTTTAGTGCGAGAAGTGCAAATCAATCCCAGAACAATAGCAAAGGACCTTGTGAAGATGCAGGAGGAAACGGGTACAAAAGTATCTATATCCACAGTAAACGAGTCCTATAACGACATAACATGAAAGGCCACTCAGCAAGGAAGAAGCCACTGCTCCAAAACCTCCATAAAAAAGCCAGACTATGGTTTGCAACTGCCCATAGGGACAAAGATCCCTATGGGCATTTTGGAGAAATGTCCTCTGGTCTGATGAAACAAAAATAGAACTGATTGGCCATAATGACCATCATTAGGTTTGGAGGAAAAAGGGGGATGCTTGCAAGCCGAAGAACACCATCCCAACCGTGAAGCATGTGGGTGGCAGCATCATGTTGTGTAGGTGCTTTGCTGCAGAAGGGCTGCTGCACTTCACAAAATTGATGTCATCATGAGGAACACATTTTGGGTATATATTGAAGCAACATCTCAAGACATCAGTCAGGAAGTTGAAGCTTGGTCGCAAATGGGTCTTCCAAATGGACAATGACCCCCAAGCATACTTCCAAAGTTGTGGCAAAATGGCTGTTGGAGTGGCCATCACAAAGCCCCGACCTCAATCCTATAGAAAATTTGCGGGCAGAACTGAAAAAGCGTGTGCGAGCAAGGCGGCCTACAAACCTGACTCAGTTACACCAGCTCTGTCAGGGAGGAATGGGCCAAAATTCACCCAACTTATTGTGGGAAGCTTGTGGAAGGCTACCCGAAACATTTCACCCAAGTTAAACAATTTAAAGGCGATAATACCAAATACTAATTGAGTGTATGTAAAATTCTGACCCACTGGGAATGTGATAAAAGAAATGAAAGCTGAAATAAATAATTCTCTCTACTATTATTCTGACATTTCACTTTCTTAAAATAAAGTGGTGATCCTAACTGACCTAAGACAGGGAATTTTTACTAGGATGAAATGTCATGAATTGTGAAAAACTGAGTTTAAATGTATTTGGCTAAGGTGTATGTAAACTTCTGACTTCAACTGTAGAGAGATATATGTAAAGCAATATTTTTCTTTTTTTCTTTCAGGTTCCTGTGACAGGATTCAGTCTTTTGATGCTCAAAGAAACTGACACAAACACAAAGGTAATACAATGGCGAAGGTCCTTCAAATGAAGTGTACGTGCATGTGTGCGTGCACGCAAGCATGCATGTGTCCTTGTGTTCTCCCGCTCCTCAGGAGAAAGATAGAAGGATGGCGTGAAAAAGGGAGGGACAATTCTTCAAAACTTCATCCATAATAGATATTGGCACTGATCTTAAATGCATCTCTACCCTCCTGTTCCCCAGTCTAACACACAAACACACTTCTCTAGTTTCACTTTTATGGGTAGATGTGCATTGGCTCATATAATTTTTAAAACCTCCCAGTCTTATTTCATCTGAAAGAAACCGCAGATCCAGTCTGCCTTAAGTTTTCTCAAAAAATAGGTTGTGGGATTCTACTTTCTCCTCAATCTCTAGCTATTACTCCTCTATTACCTCTGTTTTTTTCATCCTCCTCCATCTAACTCCATTGCAGCCCCTATCACTCCATGTATCTCTCCCCCCTCTCTCCATTCTTCCCCTCTGTCATCTGTTCCTCTCTTTCCTCCTAATGACGAGTGTCAGACTCCAGCCTTTTTCTCTCCAGGGCACCACATATAATCACACTCACACCTGTATAGAAAGAAGGACAGAGTGGAAGAGAGAAAGTGAGAGAGAGAATTAGACAGAAATGAGAGATAAAGAAAGAAAGAGAGACCACTTAAATAGAATGACAGAGAGCGGAGAAAAGGGAAAAAGGATAGAACACAAAGAAAGGCATTAATAAATGACAGACAGGATTAGAGAAAGAGAGGGAAAAAAGAGTGAGAATGAGGGAATTTAAAAGCTAGAACAGGTAGTCAATGTGTGACAAAGACACCTGGTGCAGTGAAGCGTGCGCACACACACACACAGACCTGCTGCCATCAAGCAGGGATCAAATCTACGGCTTATCCTCTCTGCTGATATATGCACAAAGACAGTGGAGAATGAGAAAGAAACTAAATGTATTCACACACACACACGCACACACAAACACTTCCATGCCCACCTAACAAACGAAATTCCTATCTGACTAAACTAGATGAATGTTGTCCATCTATACCATATTACACCAACCTGGTCTCAGAGCATTTCATATTAATTTCATATTTCATACAAGTAAATCTGAGACACTCCATTTATGTTACGTTTCGTAAGGTATGTATTCATTTCTGGATGACCATCACCCATTTTGTATGATACGTTAAAAATTACAATTCCTATTATGTTCCAAATTTACTAGATGTTCGTGTTATACGCCTACCCATCCAACCACATTACTTTCTTTTTTGCCTTAAGTATCCATCTGTCTTATGTAACCATACCAAACGTAACATATCATACTAATTTGAGTGTCCCGGATATAAATTTCCTATGTTATGTCTTGGCCAACAGGGACTGGCTATTGGTAGAATGGGAAGTTATTATTCATATCTGTGTATTGACAGACCACTGCAAAGTTTAGCTTCAGGGAAACAAAGGAAGGAAGGAAGGAAGGAAGGAAGGAAGGTAGGTAGGTAGGTAGGTAGGTAGGTAGGTAGGTAGGTAGGTAGGTAGGTAGGTAGGTAGGTAGGTAGGTAGGTAGGTAGGTAGGTAGGTAGGTAGGTAGGTGTCTGTGTGTCTGTACTGTGCTTGTTGACAGAGTTTGGCTGGGTGCTTACACCTACCCAGGGGGAAACCCAAATGATATGCCAGTGTCTAAATGAGGATGGATGGTTTAGGGAGAAGAGGTGAGGTAACATTCTAAAATGCTGATGTGACATCTCTGCTAGAGGGCACACAGCAGAGGGACTTTAAACCTTGGTACAGTACAGGCGTGCGTGTGTGTGCATGTGCGTACAGTATGATTAATCCTTATAATGTGAAGCACAACTCAAGGGCATATAAACTGCTTTCTCGCTGTGCAGAAAAAAATACACTTTCAGATTAAGTAGGGACAATAAGCTAAACTTAAAGAATTCGTCCAATGATCCACTGATTTAAAGCTTACATGTAGAACTTGAAGTAATAGTTTACATATGAACGTGGGTCGGGCTGGAAGCATCAGAGCAGTGCTGTTTCTAGACATGAGCGACATAAGCAGCCGCTCAGGGCCAAAGGAAGTCAGTCTCAACTTAATGTTAGATAAGGTAGTAGAATACACAACGTACAATTTAGAAATTTGGTAGTGCATCAGCAGTTTTTTCCTGTTATGTCAGTCACTGACAGTCACTCAATTAGTGTTACGACTTCCATTGAAGTCGTTCCCTCTCCTTGTTCGGGCGGCTTTTGGCGGTCAACGTGACCGGCCTTCTAGCCATTGCCGATCCACTTTTCATTTTCCAGGCACCTGCCCAGAGGGAAGTTAGAAAACCGAATGGGTAGGGGTTGTAAGTCCTGCCGTCTCCTCCCTTTGCCCGGTCTCCCTACGGCCCTACAGACTGCGGAGGCCCTGTTTACTCACGTCTTCCGGCACCAGTTCACGTCCAGGGTCTGGGGAGCGTTCACAGAACGTCTGGGGATCTCGGTCAGCCTCACCTCAGGTTTTCACCCCGAGAGCAACGGGCAGGTGGAGAGCGTAAACCAGGATGTGGGTAGGTTTCTGCAGTCATATTGCCAGGACCGGCCGGGGGAGTGGGCGGCGTTCATTCCCTGGGCAGAGATGGCCCAAAACTCTCTCCGCCACTCCTCCACTAACCTCTCTCCCTTCCAGTGCTTCCTGGGGTATCAGCCGGTTCTGACACCTTGGCATTGGGGCCAGATTGAAGCTCCTGTGGCGGACGAATGGTTTAAGCACTCGGAGGAGACCTGGGACGCCGCCCATGTGCACTTGCAACGGACCGTGAGGCAGCAGAAGGCGAGCGCTGAACGCCACCGCAGTGAGGCCCCGGTGTTCGCGCTCTCAACCAGAAACCTTCCCCTCCGCCTGCCCTGCCGGAAGCTGGGTCCGTGGTTTGTGGGGTCATTCAAAGTCCTGAGGAGACTGAATGAGGTATGCTACAGGTTTCAGCTCCCCCAGATTACCGTATTAATCCCTCATTCCATGTGTCTCTCCTCAGGCCGGTGGTGGCTGGTCCACTCCAGGAGTCTGAGGTGCGGGAGGTTCCTCCGCCCCCCTCTGGACATCAAAGGGGCCACAGCGTATGCTGTTCGAGCCATCCTGGACTCGAGGCGTCGGGCGAGGGGCTTTCAGTACATCGTGGAGTGGGAGGGGTACGGTCCGGAGGAGAGATGCTGGGTGCCAGTGGAGGACGTCTTGGACCCTTCGTTGCTGCGGGAGTTCCACCGTCTCCATCCTGATTGCCTTGAGCTTCGTCCTCCGGGTCGTCCCCGAGGTCGGTGTCGGCGCACTGCTGGAGCCGCGCGTCAAGGGGAGGGGGGGGGGTACTGTCACGACCTCCGCCGAAGCAGGTCCATCTCCTTGTTCGGGCGGCGTTCGGTGGTCTACGTCACCAGCCTTCTAGCCATTGACAATCCTCTTTTCATTTTCCATTTGGTTTGCCTTCGTCTTACACACCTGGTTTCAATTCCCCAATTACTTGTTCATTATTTAACCCTCTGTTCCCCCATGTTTGTTTGTGAGTAATTGTTTGTTTTGCAGTCCGTATTGTGTGGCCTTGTATTTATATTACGTGTATTGTATTTATATTGAGTAAATTGCTTTCTTTACTCATATCTGCTGTCCTGCGTCTGACTCATCTCACCAGCTACACACAGCATTACAATTAGCCCATGTCAGCTAACATTTGATAGATTTCTAGGTAAGTTAGTCTTGCCAGTTATCTAAAGTAATCATGTCCGAAATTACTGGCCGAATTATGTGCCAAGGGGCCCTGACCTCCAGGGGGCCCCCATTAATGTTGTTAGTCACTATCACTCAGATATCATGTAAATATGGCATAAATCCCAGCAGAATTGCAGGAAATGTGCTTCAAAAACTTCTTAGGGCTGAGATCCCGTTAACGGGATCGATATGACAACAGCCAGTGAAAGTGCAGGGCGCCAAATTCAAAACAACAGAAATCTTCTAATTAAAATTCCTCAAACATACAAGTATATTATACAATTTTAAAGGTAATCTTGTTGTTAATCCCACCACAGTGTCCAATTTCAAATAGGCTTTACAGCGAAAGCACCACAAGCGATCATGTTCGGTCAGAGCCAAGTCACAGAAAAACACAGCCATTTTTCCAGCCAAAGAGTGGAGTCAGAAATGGAGAGAGAATTAATCACTAACCTTTGATGATCTTCATCAGATGACACTCATAGGACTTCATGTTACAAAACATACATGTATTGTGTTCGATAAAGTTCGTATTTATATTTAAAAAATCTCAGTATACCTTATGTTCAGTAGTTCCAAAAACATTCGGTGATTTTGCAGAGAGCCACATCAATTTACAGAAATACTCATTATAAATGTTGATGAAAATACAAGTGTTATACATGGAACTTATACATGCAACCGCTGTGTCAGATTTCAAGAAGGCTTTACGGAAAAAGCAAACCATGCAATAATCTGAGTAAGCCGCTCAGAGACCCAACAAGCCAAAAGGATATCCGCCATATTGTTCAGTCAACAGAAGTCAGAAATAACATTATAAATATTACCTTTGATGATCTTCATCAGAATGCACTCCCAAGAATCCCCGTTCCACAATAAATTTTAGATTTACATCGATAATGTCCGTCATTTATGTCCAAATAGCTACTTTTGTTAGCGCGTTTTGAAAACAAATCCAATGTCACAAAGCGGGTTCACTAGGAGCAGACGAAATTTACAGTCCGTAGTTACAGTCCGTAGAAACATGTCAAACGATGTATAGAAACAATCTTTAGGATGTTTTTATCATAAATGTTCAATAATGTTCCAGCCTGAGAATTCCTTTGCCTGTAGAAAAGCAATGGAACGCGAGACACCTCTCATGTGAATGCGCATGACCAACTTGTGGCAATCTGCCAGACCACTGACTCAAGGAGTCCTTATGAGCCCCTCTATAGTAGAAGCCTCAAACAAGTTTCTAAAGAGGGTTGACATCTAGTGGAAGCCTTGGGAAGTGCAACATGACCAATATCCCACTGTATCTACAATAGGGAATGAGTTGAAAATCAACCAACCTAAGATTTCCCACTTCCTGGTTGGATTTCTTCTCATGTTTTTGCCTGCCATATGAGTTCAGTTATACTCACAGACATAATTCAAACAGCTTTAGAAACTTCAGAGTGTTTTCTATCCAAATATACTAATAATATGCATATATTAGCAACTGGGACTGAGGAGCAGGCAGTTTACTCTGGGCACCTTATTCATCCAAGCTACTCAATACTGCCCCCAGCCATAAGAATTTAAAACAGAAGACAAAAAATCTCCATCCCATGGAAAATGTGTAGAACTGCTGGTAACTGTCTTTAAATCTGCATTTTCTCTCTAAACCCCATTGCAAAATGTGTAGAATTAGGAAATTACTTTTTAAACGGCAACATTTTTTCAGCCAATGGCAAAATGACTTGAATTGCATGACTTTTGTTTTATAACTGCACAATTTTCTCTACGCCCCATGGTAAAAATGTGTAGAATTGCAGGACATTCAATTTAAGGCGGCAAAGTCTTCTCTCCGCCACTAAAATGTTTTGCCCACGAGGTGAGGGGGCCACCAACCAAATCTCGCTTAGGAATGGCCCTGGATCAGAAAACAGACAGGAATGGAAGGTGACTCAGAACGTCTGGGTGTTCACCTCTCATAAATTCTGAATGAAGTGTATATTATTTCCTCTCTCTCTCTAGGGAGAGATTAGCTACAGCCAAACAAGCGTAGACATTGGAGGCAAAAACCTGAACATACACAAACCAGAGGTAAACACGTGGGCGAAAGAGGGAACGCATCATTGACAAGAGGATAAGATAGAATGAGAGAGAGAGAGAGAGAGAGAGAGAGAGAGAGAGGGGCTGTAGACTGGGGACAAGTGTCTGTCAGTGGCAGTTGCTCATACAAATATTTCCTATTTCCTTTCTGACACATGGCCTCAACTACTGTATCATCCCCACACACACCCACCCACCCACCCACCCTAGCTAGCATAAGGAACAACCATCACCACTAACAATACAGGAGATCTTAACAAGAGAGATGGTTTGTGGAACAACAAACAGGCAGAGAGTCAGAGAGAGAGTTGGGGTCTTTCTTACACTCATTGTTATTTCAGTGTGTTTGTGCCACTGAAGGAAACTCACTGTTCTTTCTCCCTCTTCCTTCCTCTCCTCAACACCTCTCTTCCTCCATATCCTCTCTCTGACTAGTTGAGTTGACAGGTCTCATAAAACTTTATTATACAACATAATACTTTATGAAATATACTGGCATTAACTTTACCATCACCTTCTCATGGTGTAACGTATTGCAGCTTTAAAGCTTCATTTAAATGGATATAGAGACTTTGACTTCTGCCCTCAATAACTGACTTTCAGCTTAATAAATTAAGGAACCACAAAGTGGTGTAGATACTGTACAGCCTTAAACTACTCAGGTGAAATAATCTGTGGTATCGGCTGCATCTCTTTTAGTCTCTCAAGGACAACCATAGATCAGCATTAGTAGTGTATCCTGCCTAGACAATATTGTGCCCACTGTGCTGTTGTTTGGAGGTCCAACACAAACACACACACACACACATACACGCGCTTGCTCACACGTGCTTGCTCGCTCACACGCACAGACACACTTGCAAACACATGTGCACACGCACACACACATACATAGAGGAGGGATTGGAGTGCAGCTCTTGGGTGACATTAAATGGAGAGGTCTCCTTTTCAGTTATATTAAGAAACACAAGCCAATGCACTTAGAGAGAGCGGGAGAAGGGGCTGGGATGATACCAGTATCGTGATACTCATTAGGATTGTGGCAAGGAAACAGCCCTAATGTTGGCAACAAAGATCATTATGTTGTCATCCAGCGTCACATTTATTTATTTTCCAAGCTATAGTACAAAATATTTTACATACAGCAGGTTTTTAAAGACCAAAGAGTTTTGTCTGCTTCGTGTTTTCATTTTTGCCATGAAAGAAATATTGTGATACTGCTATTGTCCCGGCCCTAAAGGATATGGGAAGAGGGATGAGCCAACTTTTCTCATTTTGAATACTGTTCTAATTCTAAATATTCAGTTACATAGCATTATTTAAATATTCCCCATGTAATGTTATTGGGGTGCTAACATGGCTGCCATATAGAATGTTGTAGAAACCTTAACTTCCCACTCTCTAAATACATATAGCCTCAAAGTTTAAAAATAGGAAAGTGACAGGTGAGGGAGGATACCTAGTCAATTGTACAACTGAATGCATTAATTTTTTTGCGTCACCACTGCAAGCCAACATGACTCTCAAAAGTCACGACAGCCGCTGTTTACTTCTGAAGATAACTTTAACGTTGTCCTAAAAACCTGATACAAATGTGACACAAACCTTCAAATAGGTATGTAATGACACATTATAAAAAGTCTTTATAGTGTTTTATTTACATTTTAGAGGTGATAAATTGGACAGATCAGGTGAAAAAAGTAGTTTCCTCACACAGTTTATCTCCCCCTTTCCCAATCACACAGTAGGTATCGCTTCCCCATTTTTAAAAAGACCCAACGGAGCTCATTGCCTTCTTCAATCATGCAGAAACGGGCAACATGAAGGTCTCATCATTGACTTTCGAAAGGGGAGAAATTGTGCTTTACAATGGTATTCATATTACAGTTGACCTGGAAGTATTACGTTTTTTGGCTGCTAAAATAAGGTCAGTTGTACGTTACAGCGTGATGTACAGAAGTGCGTTCGCTTACAGTAGTTAGCTAGCTATCATTATTCTATAACTAGCAATGCGTAATGGCATTCTGAGATAACATTACTACACAGATCATTAACTTAATGTTATCTAGCGACCCAGCCATCTAATGTCATCTAGCTAGCTAGCAGTAAGCTTTAACTTGAAAATAAGCAATGAAAATAACTTTGACAAAATTAGAAACGTATAATATATCTGAAATTATAGCTAGACTCTTACCCGTTTACTTGGATGAAATAAGACGCCCTGTGTCGTTTTCCGTTTTGTTTGTGCAACTTGCTTGGCCCAATGTGTCAAGTCCCTCTGGTTCACACTGAATGTGTGCAATGCCATATGAGTTAGGAAGGATGCCTGCATCTTTGTAGTGACTGGGTGTATTGATACACCATCCAAAGTGAAAGTGTAATTAATAACTTCACCATGCTCTAAGGGAAATGAATGTATTGTTTTTACCCACATTTTCTTTGCGAGGCATTGGAAAACCTCCATGGTCTTTGTGGCTGAATCTGTGTTTGAAATTCACTGCTCAATTGTATTAGTGGGGTACAGAGATGAGGCAGTCATATGCTGTAATAGAAAAAAGGCCATGCTCATAAAAAATTGTCCTCCTTGATCTTAAATGACACCGACTCCCACAGCTAGAGCTCAAGTCATTTTTTCAGGTATTATATTTGTGAAATTCAGGTACATTTAAATAGTTGATTTGTTAAAGAGGTTATGTATTTCCCAGATTGTTAATGTCAATGTCAAAAATATAAATTAATTTACCCTCTGTGCTAGTTCAACCTCTTTCTGTTACAATTCATTCTCTCAGACAAGGCAGACACCTCGTGAAAGCCTCCCTTCAGTGGGATAGTAGGGAGTATTGGGAATTTCCAGTACATGTGTGACATCTTAGAGTAAAATAAGTGCACTCTATATGTGTCTAGGTCATTAGGCACCATTAGACATGCACCTGTCTTGGGAGTGGGCATGTCTGTTTATTTTTGTACCATTGCTAAGGCATAATATTTACTGTTGTTATGGTCATGCCTATTGGGAATTTTCCAGTACATGTGTGCCCATTTATACATCTTAAGAGTAGTCAGCAGAATAGGTGCACTCTATATGTGTGTCTAGGTCATTAGGCACCATTAGACATGTCTTGGGAGTGGGCATGTCTGTTTATTTTTGTACCATTGCTATTGCTTAAAGGACGTACTCACGTCAGCTACGGAGAGCGTGATCACACAGTCATCCGGAACAGCTGATGCTCTCATATGCATGCCTCAGTGTTGCTTGCCTCAAAGCGAGCATAGAAGTGGTTTAGCTCATCTGGTAGGCTTGTGTCACTGGGCAGCTCGCGGCTGTGCATCCCTTTGTAGTCAGTAAAAGTTTGCAAGCCCTGCCACATAAGATGAGCGTCAGAGCCGGTGTAGTATGATTCAATCTTAGCCCTGTATTGACACTTTGCCTGTTTGGTTTGTCGCAGGGCATAGCAGGATTTGAGGTAAGCTTCCGAGTTAGAGTCCCGCACCTTGAAAGCGGCAGCTCTACCCTTTAGCTCAGTGCGAATGTTGCCTGTAATCCCTGGCTTCTGGTTGGGGTATGTATGTATAGTCACTGTGGGGACAATATCCTCGATGCACTTATTGATAAAGCCAGTGACTGATGGTATACCCCTCAATGCCATCGGAAGAATCTCTATTGAACATACTTCTTTCCGCATGAAATATTATAGTTGAATTACATTTTAGGGTACCTGAGGATTAAATATAAATATATTTTGACTTGTTTTAAAGTCTAGCGGTAGCTTTTTGGATTCTTTCTCTATATGTTGAACGAGTGGATTACTTAAATCAATGGCGCCAACTAAACCGACCTTTTGGGATATTTAGAAGGATTTTATCTAACACAATGACCATGCATGTTGAAGCTGGGACCCTTGGGATTGCAAATCAGAGGAACATTTTCAAAAAGTAAGTGAATATTTAAATCGCTATTTGTGATTTTACGAAGCCTGTGCTGGTTGAAAAACAAGCATGGCATGCTTTCGCTGTGAAGCCTATTGTAAATCGGACAATTTTAACCAATATAAGACACTTGTATGTACCTAGATGTTTAGTATCCATCATTTTAATGATTATTTCGTTGAATTGCGCGCCCTCCAATGTCACCGGAAGCTGTCGACAGGTGTCTTGCTGGCGAGACGCCTATCCCAGAGAGGTTTTAAGGGTCTAAATCTGGTGATATGATGATCGATGCTTGACTGCCGTTTGACAAATACAAATACTCTCTCTCTTATCCATAATAATCTCATCATGTAGACTAGCCTACCCGCACTGTAACTGCGAGCTGTTGGCTAGAGCACACATGCCAAGACCAGAGTAGGCACATTTGTGACTCACAACCGGGATTAGGGCTTATGTAGCAAAATTTGTCATTGGGTTTTTTACATTAGTAACAAGAAGAGTCTCAGAGCTACAAAATGATATATCATACACTGCATTTTGGAGGAACAATGGGTACGTAATTCTGCTTTGAAAGTTGATGAACTTTTGAACTCATTTTTGAGAAAAGGGACTTTGAATGTGTTGGTACCTTCGAGAGCTCTCCTTTGTCTACACCCAATCAGCATTGTTCACACCCTCTTAAGCCAGCACCACTCATCTCTTTAGGGATTCACATGTGAGGTCATGTGCTAAACAGTGAGTAGTGTAGTAAAGATTAAGACTAAAATTGGAAGTGGCCTACAATAAATAAAAATTCCAGGTAAACAGAAAGTGTCCAGATGTAAAGATACCTTAATAGAAAATTACTGAAGTAAAAGCAAAGGTCAAAGTATTATTTGGTTTTAAAAATATTTAAGTATCAAAAGTAAATGGAAATGCTAAAATGTACTTAAATATCAAAAGTAAAAGTATAAATAATTTTAAATTCCTTAAACCAGATGGCCCAATTTTGCCAACTGCTAGCTTGCCAGCCCCAGTCTGCTAACTGCTAACTTGTTTAGCCCTGGCCTACTAACTGTTAGCATCGACCTGCTACCTGTCTGAATCGCCGTGTCCCCAGTCAGCCCAACCACTCACTGGATCCATATGTTCACTTGGCTACGCATGTCTCTCTTAAATATCAATATGCCTCGTTCATTACTGTCCTGGTTAGTGATTACTGTCTTATTTCACTGTAGAGCCTCTAGCCCTGCTCGATATGCCTTAACCTCTTGAATCTAGGGGTCACTATTTTTTATTTTGGGAAAAATAACATTCCCAAAGTAAATGGGCTATTTCTCAGGACCAGATGCTAGAATATGCATATAATTGACAGCTTATGATAGAAAACACTCTAAAGTTTCCAAAACTGTCAAAATATTGTCTGTGAGTATAACACAACTGATATTGCAGGTGAAAGCCTGAGAAAAATCCAATCAGGAAGTGACTCATGTTTTGAAACCGTTGTGTTCCTATGCACCCCTATTGCCCATTGAAAGGGATATCAACCAGATTCCTTTTTCTATTACCGACCATTTCGAATCCCACCGTACCCTCTCCGCTATGCAATCTGGTTTCAGAGCTGGTCATAGGTGCACCTCAGCCACGCTCAAGGTCCTACTGTGCAGCCGTATTCATCGACCTGGCCAAGGCTTTCGACTCTGTCAATCACGACATTCTTATCGGCAGACTCAACAGCCTTGGTTTCTCAAATGATTGCCTCGCCTGGTTCACCAACTACTTCTCTGATAGAGTTCAGTGTGTCAAATCGGAGGGCCTGTTGTCCGGACCTCTGGCAGTCTCAATGGGTGTGCCACAGGGTTCAATTCTCTTGCCGACTCTCCTCTGTATACATCAATGCTCTTGCTGCTCTTCTTTTGATCCACCTCTACGCAGACGACACCATTCTGTATACTTCTGGCCCCTCTTTGGACACTGTGTTAACTAACCTCCAGACGAGCTTCAATGCCATACAACTCTCCTTCCGTGTCCTCCAACTGCTCTTAAACGCAAGTAAAACTAAATGCACGCTATTCAATCGATCACTGCCTGAACCTGCTCGCCCGTCCAGCATCACTACCCTGGACTGCTCTGACTTAGAATACGTGGACAACTACAAATACCTGGGTGTCTGGTTAGACTGTAAACTCTCCTTCCAGACTCACATTAAGCATCTCC
This sequence comes from Oncorhynchus tshawytscha, assembly GCF_018296145.1. Lineage (NCBI taxonomy): Eukaryota > Metazoa > Chordata > Actinopteri > Salmoniformes > Salmonidae > Oncorhynchus > Oncorhynchus tshawytscha. The sequence continues at coordinate 49,737,995 of NC_056429.1, read as the reverse complement.
AATCCAAAATGAAATCTAGAATCAGCTTCCTATATCGCAACAAAGCATCCTTCACTCATGCTGCCAAACATACCCTCGTAAAACTGACCATCTTACCGATCCTCGACTTCGGTGATGTCATCTATAAAATAGCCTCCAACACTCTACAAACTGGATGCAGTCTATCACAGTGCCATCTGTTTTGTCACCAAAGCCCCATACACTACCCACCATTGCGACCTGTACACTCTCGTTGGTTGGCCCTCGCGTCATACTCGTCGCCAAACCTACTGGCTACATCTTATCTACAAATCTCTGCTAGGTAAAGCCCCGCCTTATCTCACCATAGCAGCACCCACTCGTAGCACGTGGTCCAGCAGGTATATCTCACTGGTCACCCCCAAAGCCAATTCCTCCTTTGGTTGTCTTTCCTTCCAGTTCTCTGCTGCCAATGATTGGAACGAACTGCAAACATCTCTGAAGCTGGAGACTCATATCTCCCTCACTAGCTTTAAGCACCAGCTGTCAGAGCAGCTCACAGATCATAACACCTATACATAGCCCATCTGTAAACAGTCCATCAATCTACCTACCACATCCACATACTGTATTTATTTATCTTGCTCCTTTGCACCCCAGTATCTCTACTTGCACATTCATCTTCTGCACATCTACCATTCCAGTGTTTAATTGCTATATTGTAATTACTTCGCCACCATGGCCTATTTATTGCCTTACCTCCCTTATCCTACCTCATTTGCACTCACTGTATATAGACTTTTGTATAGACTACTGTATTATTGACTGTATGTTTTGTTTATTAAATGTGTAACTGTGTTGTTGTATGTGTCGAATACTTATTTTCCACCATAATTTGCAAATTAATTAATTAAAATTCATGATTTTCTGGATTTTTAAAATAATTTTGTCTGTCATAGTTGAAGTGTACCTATGATGAAAATTACAGGCCTCTGTCATCTTTTTAAGTGGGAGAACTTGCACAATTGGTGGCTGACTAAATACTTTTTTGCCCCACTGTATATTATTCTTAGCTGTCTATTTACCACCAGAGAATGAAGCTGGCACTAAGACCGCTCTCAACCAACTCATAAGGCCATAAGCAAAGACGAAATGCTCACCCAGAAGCGGCGCTCCTAGTGGCCGGGGACTTTAATGCAGGCAGACTTAAATCAGTTTTACCAAATTCTTTACCAGCATGTCACATGTGCAACAAGAGAGAAAAAAAGACCACCTTTACTCCACAGTGAGAGATGCTTACAAAGCTCTCCCCAGCCCTTCATTTTGCAAATCTGACCATAATTCTATCCTGATTCCTGCTTACAAGCAAACACTAAAGCAGGAAGTACCAGTGACTCGCTTAATACGGAAGTGGTCAGATGACGTGGATGCTACGCTACAGGACTGTTTTGTTGGCACAGACTGGAATATGTTCGGGGATTCATCCAAAGGCATTGAGGAGTACACCATCTCAGTCATCGGCTTCATCAATAAGTGCATTGACGTCGTCGTCCCCACTGTGACTGTACGTACATATCCCAACCAGAAGCCAAGGATTACAGGCAACATCCGCATCGAGCTAAAGGCTAGAGCTGCAGCTTTCAAGGAGTGGGAGACTAATCCGGACACTTATAAGAAATCCTGCTATGCCCTCAGATGAACCATCAAACAAGCAATGCGTCAATACAGGATTAAGATTGAATCCTACTACACCGGCTCTGATGCTCATCGGATGTGGCAGGGCTTGAAAACTATTACGGACTACAAAGGGAAACCCAGACGCGAGCTGCCCAGTGACGAGAGCCTACCAGACGAGCTAAAAGCCTTTTATGCTCGCATCGAAGCAAGCAACAGTGAAGCATGCATGAGAGCACCAGCTGTTCTGGATGACTGTGTAATAATGCTCTCGGTAGCCGATGTGAACAAAACCTTTAAACAGGTCAACATTCACAAAGCTGCAGGGCCAGACGAATTACCAGGTCGGGTACTCAAAATATGCGCAGACCAACTGTCAAGTGTCTTCACTGACATTTTCTGACAGGACTGGCAAAAAGTGCTCTTCACTGACGAGTCGCGGTTTTGTCTCATCAGGGGTGATGGTCGGATTTGCGTTTATCGTCGAAGGAACGAGAGTTACACCAAGGCCTGTACTCTGGAGCGGGATCGATTTGGAGGTGGAGGGTCTGTCATGGTCTGGGGCAGTGTGTCACAGCATCATCAGAATGAGCTTGTTGTCATTGCAGGCAGTCTCAACACAGTGTGTTACAGGGAAGTCATCCTCCTCCCACGTGGTACCCTTCCTGCAGGCTCATCCTGACATGACCCTCCAGCATGACAATGCCACCAGCCATACTGCTCATTCTGTGCGTGACTTCCTGCAAGACAGGAATGTCAGTGTTCTGCCATGACCAGCGAAGAGCCTGGATCTTATCCCATTGAGCATGCCTGGGACCTGTTGGATCGGAGGGTGAAGGCTAGGGCCATTCTCTGCAGACATTTTCGGGAACTTGCAGCAATAACTGACAAATCTGGTGCAGTCCATGAGGTAGGAGATGCACTGCAGTACTTAATGCAGCTGGTGGCCACACCAGACTGTTACTTTTGATTTTGACCCCCCTTTGTTCAGGGACACATTATTCCATTTATGTTAGTCACATGTCTGTGGAACTTGTTAAGTTTACAGTATATCTCAGTTGTTGAATCTCATACAAAAATGTACACGTTAAGTTTGCTGAAAATAAACGTAATTGACAGTGAGAGGACGTTTCTTTTTTTGCTGAGTTTATAAAACACTACCATTCGGTCATCATAAAGAGGAGACAAAGGCACAGCGTTGTTAGCGTACATTCTTCTTTAATTAAAGAAAGAACACTGAACATACTATACAAAACAACAAAACAAACCGTGAAGCTAATATGAGAAGTGCAGAACAGGCAAGTAAACATAGAATAAGAACCCACAAACTACCCAAGGAATATAGCTACCTAAATATGGTCCCCAATCAGAGACAACGATAAACAGCTGCCTCTGATTGAGAACCAATCTAGGCAACCATAGACATATAAACACCTAGACTTACAAAAAACCCTAGACAATACGAAAACTAAACAAACCACCCTCGTCACACCCTGACCTAACCAAAATAATAAAGAAAACAAAGATGACTAAGGTTATTGTTGTTCAACAGTGAAGAGGCGACTCCAGGATGCTGGCCTTCTAGGCATAGTTGCGAAGAAAAAGCCATCTCTCAGACTGGCCAATAATAAGAAAAGATTAAGATGGGCAAAAGATCACAGACACTGGACAGAGGAGCTCTGCCGAGAAGTCCAGCATCCCAGAGTCACCTCTTCACTGTTGATGTTGAGACTAGTGTTTTTCGGGTATTATTCAATGAAGCTGTCAGTTGAGGACTTGTGAGGTGTCTGTTTCTCAAACTATACACTCTAAGGTAGTTGTCCTCTTGCTCAGTTGTGCACTGGGGCCTCCCACTACTCTTTCTATTCTGGTTAGAGACAGTTTGCTCTATTCTGTGAACGAAGTAGTACACAGCGGTATACAAGATCTTCAGTTTCTTGGCAATTTTTCGCATGGAACAGCCTTCATTTCTCAGAACAAGAATAGACTGACGAGTTTCAGAAGAAAGGTTTCTGGCCATTTTGTAATCGAACCCACAAATGCTGATGCTCAAGATACTCAATGAATCTAAAGAAGGCCAGTTTTATTGCTTCTTTAATCAGTATGACAGTTTTCAGCTGTGCTAAAATGATTTCTAATGATCAATTTGCCTTTTAAAATGCTAAACTTGGATTAGTTAACACAACGTGCCATTGGAACACAGGAGTAATGGTTGCTGATAATGGGCCTATGTACGCCTATGTAGATATTCCATAAAAATCATCCGTTTCCAGCTACAATAGCCATTTACAACATTAACAATATCTACGCTGTATTTCTGATCAATGTGATGTTATTTTAATGGACAATAAGTGAGCTTTTTTCAAAAACAAGGAAATTTCTAGGTGACTCCAAACTTTTGAACGGTAGTGTATATATATATATATATATTTGTATTTATTTATTATATATATATATATTTTTGGAGTGTATATCTATCTATCCATCTTTGTCCTTAATCAGTTTAAATGAGGAAATGTTTTTTTACTTGTTGAGCAAAATCAACGCTGTAATGTATCCTGATGTCTTTGCTTTCTGGTTCAGTAGGGGCCACCAGAGAGAACTGCAGGTCTTGACTGGTGGTCTTGCAGTCAGCAAGCATCTTCTGGTAGACAGACCACTCACTCTGAACAAGCAGGAGATGCTGCTCTTGCTTCTTCAGCTTGGCTGACTTAACAGCTTC